>NC_092749.1:5605120-5905120 GCF_047496795.1 Chiloscyllium punctatum
TAAAAAAAAAGTATACACCCAACTCTGAGAGCTCCTGCATACCCGTTGGAATCACACTTTTAAATAAAATTGTCTCCACTGCTCTTATTTTTCCATCCAATCTGAGTATCCTCACATCTCTCTGCATTACATCTGATCTGCTATTGGCTGCTTACTCCCCGACAATGGGACAAGTGGAAGACAAAGCCCCAGGACCTACCTGAGCCAGGATGGGGTCTGAAGCCAGGCTCTCAGCAACATTCAACACGAAGCTACAGCTAATTGTGTTGGGAACACCCAGAATATTTTGATCACACTTCCCTAGTCAGGTGGCATGGATCAATGGAGTTTGATGTAGAATAATAACAACATCTCAGCTTCAATTCCAGTCTCAGCTGTGGGAGCTCATGCAGAGCAAGCCCCACCCCTTGCACCATGCTCGATGTGGAGTAGTTCCCTTTAATGTGGACCAAACCAATTATTTCTGGAATGGAGAGAGATGTGTGTGCCCCTTTGTATTCTACGGTTCATTCCCAATCCCTGGGAGATTCCCCTGCAGATGTGACCTCACAGAGCAATCACCCTGACTCTGCTCACCCAGCCCAATGACACTGACACTCTTGTGATTTGAATGAAATTAATATCACTCAATCTCCAGGATAAAGCTCAATTTTTCCCACAAAATTCTTCTCCCACTTTTGTAAAAGTAAATCCCCTTTCACCCTACTGCACACTAAAATTGAACCTGGGCACAACTTCCTCCCTACAGTGAATCCATCCCGAAGATCACTTTCCATCACCATCTCAATCTTCTTGAACACAAACTGATCTCCAGGTCATTCACTGGGCATGAGGTTATCATTCTAAACTCCACTTACTGTTTGCAGTGAGCAGGCTTCCTTCACCAAGGACACTTCCCCAGACTGAACAGTAATACACCCCAGTGTCACTGGGCTGTATGATTGTGATGGTCTGAATGAAGCTGTTACTGAAGGGGTCACTGGAAAGGTGGAATCACTCAGTGAATCCTTGGCCCCATTATGTTTGATTAAAAACAAAATGCTCCAAAATCCACTCCCTCTGACACCCTCGTTGCTTGCGGTATCAGTAAATATCGGTGTGTGCCACAGCGGCGTTCATCACAGTGCACTGTAACTGGGCAGTGTGACCCTCAGTGACACATTGCAGGATAGGAGATTGGAAAAAGATTGGGGCAGATGTACCTTCAAAACTAAAAATACCAATAAACAAACAGCAGTCTGATTGTTCTCAACTCCCAACAGGATTTCAAGTGACTGTACCAGCAGTCGGAGTCCTACATTAAAGAGAGGGAACAGGTTGTCAGACTGAACCAGTTGTGATGGTTTGATCCTGATTTATATCCTGGCTATCAGTCACTGTGTGCTAGGAACAGCAATACAGATGTTGCTATAACAGTGACATGTTGAGCTCACACTGTCAAACCACTGTCTGACACAAGCTAACTTGCCACACACTGCAATCCTCTTCCTTGGACTATTCACAGTGGGAGAGGCTTCCCGACAATTCTTGCTGCTTCCCGGGTGCCAGGATCAAGGATGTCTCAGAGAGGGTGCAGAATGTTCTCACGGGGGGGAGGGCCAGCAAGAGGTCATTGTTAGCATTGGAACCAATGACACAGGAAGGAAAACGTTTGAGATCCTGAAGGGAGATTATAGAGAGTTGGGCAGAAATTTAAAAAGGAGGCCCTCGAGAGAAGTAATATCTGGATTACTCCCAGTGCTACAAGCTAGTGAGGGCAGGATTAGGAGGATAGAGGAGATGAATGCTTGGCTGAGGAGCTGGTGTATGGGCAAAGGATTCACATTTTTGGATCATTGGAATCTCTTTTTGGATAGAAGTGACATGTACAAGAAGGACGGATTGCACCTAAATTGGAAGGGGACTAATATACAGGCAGGGAGATTTGCTAGAACTGCGCGGGAGAATTTAAACTAGCAAGGTAGGGGGGGTGGGCCCCAAGGAGATAGTGAGGAAAGAGATCAATCTGAAACTGGTACAGTTCAGAACAGAAGCGAGTCAAACAGTCAGGGCAGGCAGGGACAAGGTAGGACTAATAAATTAAACTGCATTTATTTCAATGCAAGGGGCCCAACAGGGAAGGCAGATGAACTCAGCGCATGGTTAGGAAAGTGGACTGGGATATCATAGCAATTACAGAACATGGCTCAGGGATGGGCAGGGCTGGCAGCTTAATGTTCCAGGATACAAATGCCACAGGAAGGAGAGAAAGGGAGGCAAGAGAGGAGGGGGAGTGGGAAGCCTTCAGAAATGAGATAACGAGAATCCAGAGAAAGTATATTCCTGTTAGGGTGAAAGGAAAGGCTGGTAGGTATAGGGAATGCTGGATGACTGAAGAAATTGAGGGTTTGGTTAAGAAAAAGAAGGAAGCATATGTAAGGTATCGATAGGATAGATCAGGTGAATCGTTAGAAGAGTATAAAGGAAGCAGGAGTATACTTAAGAGAGAAACTAGGAGGGCAAAAAGTGAACATAAGATAGCTTTGTCAAATAGAATTAAGGAGAATCCAAAGAGTTTTTACAAATACATGAAGGACAAAAGAGTAACTAGGAGAAAGTGAGGACTGCAGATGCTGGACATCAGAGCTGAAAATGTGTTGCTGGAAAAGCGTAGCAGGTCAGGCAGCATCCAAGGAGCAGGAGAATCGACGTTTCGGGCATGAGCCCTTCTTCAGGAATGAGGAAAGTGTGCCCAGCAGGCTGAGATAAAAGGTAGGGAGGAGGGACTTGGGGGAGGGGCATTGGAAATGTGACAGGTGGAAGGAGGTCAAGGAGAGGGTGATAGGCCAGAGTAGGGGTGGGGGTGGAGAGGTCTGGAAGAAGATTGCAGGTTAGGAAGGTAGTGCTGAGTTCGAGGGATTTGACTGAGACAAGGTGTGGGAGGGGAAATAAGGAAACTGGAGAAATATGAGTTCATCCCTTGTGGTTGGAGGGTTCCTGCAAATATCCACTGAACACACTCTGCCAAAAATAATTGACAAAGATAAACAAGAAGAAAACGCCTAAACCACAGGCAGCAACTGTTGTTCCCTGTTGCTCATGATGTCATTTGCCAGTCCCTAACTGGAACATTTGAAAGCCATATTAGGTCAAAAATGTCGAAGCTGATGTGTGGATTGGCTCAAACCTGATTAACAATAGGTTGTGGTTTTATAGTGCCTTGAACACAGGTAAACCTTCCAGTGTTTCTCATTTTGGAAGGTCGAATTTGAAAGCTGAGTACAGGATTAAGGATAGGATTCTTGGCAGTGTGGAGGAACAGAGGGATCTTGGTGTGCAGGTACATAGATCCCTTAAAATGCATACATTCATGAAGAACTCTGAGCTCAAAAACTGCATGAATTTATGTAAAACTCTGTTATCTCACTTTTTAGATTAGAATCAATCCAAACATCAGGTCATAGACAGAGAACATAGGGGGCTAACACCTTCAACATATTGTCTAGCTATCACCATTGTTAACAGCTAACCTGAGAATGCAACTTTAAAAAAAGGGTTTTGTGATTTACACATGAAAGAAGTGAAACTATCACTGTATTCTAACAGATGAAAGGCTAAACAGACAATAAATTTTTCAATGTATAATTTCAGTTTCATCACACTGCAAATTTTTGCTATTAATTCTGTGTTACGATCGAGCCCTCCACAATCACCTGATGAAGGAGCGTCACTCCAAAAGCTAGTGTGCTTCCAATTAAACCTGTTGGACTATAACCTGGTGTTGTGTGAATTTTAACTTTATACACCCAGTCCAACACCGGCATCTCCAAATCAATAGTTCCTCAGGCTAGTGTCCTTGGTCCAACCATCTTCAGCTGCTTCATCAATGACCTTCCTCTATCAGAAAGTCAGAAATGGGGATGTTCACTGATGATTACATAACATTCAGCATCGGTGGCTGAGGGGTAACATTATAGAATTGTATAAAATCATAATGGGCATGGATAAAGTGAATAGCCGAGGTCTTTCTCTCAGCATAGAGGAGTCCAAAAATGGAGGGCATAGGTTTAAGGTGAGAGGGGGAAGATTTAAAAGTAACCTGAGGGGAAAACCTTTTCATGCAAAGGGTGGTGGGCGTACGGAAAGACCTGCCAGGAAAGGTAGTGGAAGCAGATACAAATACCACATTTAAAGGCAGGTGGATATGTACATGAACAGGAAGGGTTTCGAAGAATATCGGTCAAATGCTGCTAAATGGGATTTAATCAGTTTATAATATCTGGTCAGTGCAGACGAGTTGGACCAAGGGTCTGTTTCCTCATGGTAACTCTATGACTAATGGGTAGCGGGTAAGATTCACAATTTTGTCAAAAAAGAAACAAACTCCTTGTAACTGCAACAATTAGCCTGGATGTAGACCAATTGCATCAAACGTTCCCTATGTGTATGTGTCTGTCTGTGGTTGTGTGCATGTGTATCTAACAGTTTGTGTATGTGAGAGTGTATGTGTTGGTGTTTATGGTGTGTTGTATATGTGAGTTGTGGTGTGTTGTGGTGTCTGCATGCTGTGATGTTTGTTTCTGTATGTGTGTTGGGCAGCACAGTGGCTCAGTGGTTAGCATTGCTACTTCACAGCATTCGGGACCCAGATTTCCATTCCACCCTTGGTCAACTGTTTGTGTAGACTTTGTACATTTTCCCCATCTCTGCATGGGTTTCCTCTGGCTTCTTTGGTTTCTTCCCACAGTCCAAAGTTGTGCAGATTAGGTGGGTTGGCTTTGCTAAATTGCCCATCATGTCCAGGGATGTTCTAGCTAGGGGGAATTAGCTGTGGAAATGCAGGATCACAGGGATCAGTTTGGAAGACAGGTCTCGATGGGATGCTCTTCAGAGGGACAATGTGGACTTGATGGGCCAAATGGCCTGCTTCCACACTGTAGTGATCCTATGATTGCGTGTGTGTGTGTGTGTGTGTGTGTGTGTGTGTGTGTGTGTGTGTGTGTGTGTGTGTGTATGTCTGAGAGTTTGTGTGTATTTCTCAGTGTATGTATACATGTGTTTAACCAAGCACATTTGTGTGTTTTGAGTGTACATATGACTGTATGTGCCTGTCTTTCTGTGTGTGGATGTATATGTGAGATAGAGTATGTTTATGTGTGTGCGTTTATGTGGTGGGGGGGGGGGGAACATAGGCTGATGTTTGGCACAAAACTAATGGTGGAATTCAGTAAATGTTGTATTTTGAGAGAATAGTGTCACAAATCTGATTGGAGCAAATTCAAATCTTTTCAAGAACAGTGCAGAAATTCTGAGAATTAAATTGCTCACTGATTTGCCATCACTGAAAGGACAATGAAAATAGGCTGATAGCAGGAGTGCATTAGAAATCAGGACATCTCTCAGTTCTTTTCAAGGGCAATATTACTGTGAACATTCTGGGGGCTATGAAATAATTATATTTGGTAGTGGCATCAAACTGACCCTGGTTAGAGCTCAACCTATGAAAAAGGACCAGGTATGATGTTACTGGCAATTGATAAATATTGGTCAAATACTGATTGGATTAGATTCCCAACAGTATGGCAACAGGCCTTTTGACACAACAAGTCTACACCAACCCTCCGGAGAGTAACTCACCCCTACCTTATATTTACCCTGATTAATGCACCTACCACGATGGGCAATTGAATATAGACAATTCACATGACCTGCACAACTTTGGATTGTGGGAGGAAACTGGACTATCTAGAGGGAACCCATGCAGACACAGAGAGAATGTGCAAACTTCACACAGACAATCAGCTGAGGCAACAATTGAACCCAGGTCCCTGGTGCTGTGAGACTGCAGTGCCAACCACTGAGCCACCATGCCACCCATCATGTATAACGTTAACTGGACAATTAAAACCCAATGCTTTCAACCTTATTTCCTTTCGTCAGAGAGAATGTGTTTGATGATATATGAAATCAGTTAAAGACCAAAAAACACATCAAGACCAATTATGATCATAACACAGCAGGAATAACTTTTTCATACAAACATCCTGAATGTAACCTCAGGCTCGATTAAAATCATATTAATCTCACTGATGATTGTAAAACCAGAGGATACAGTCAGCAGTGATTGAGGTTATTTACAAGATGGTAAAACAGACACACAGAGTTTGATAGAAACAATGTCCTGAGGTGTGATTAAGGAACAGGAACCAAATGAGAGAGAATTGCAAGGAGTCATGTTTTATCTCCCCCTTGTCTAACAGCCCAGAATGATAGATTCTGCACTCCCTAAGCCAAATACATAAATCCCAAACCAGAATCCAGTAGGGTTGGAGAGACAGTAACACACTCAGGGAAACTGGGGAAACCTTTTGAGAGTTCTAATGGGCTGTTGTAGAAATTGCCATCTTTCAGCATATTTTTTCAATATTTCTCATGTAGTAAGCAAGTCACAACAAAATATTACCAAAAATATCACTGATTATTTAAGCTACTCTCTAAAGATAGTTTTAAATCAACATGGGAGTTACAGTGAGTCAAATCAAATCACAGATCAGTGCAAAATTATACTGAATTTGCTCTTTCAAAGGGTTCACTAAACATTGTGTGAATACTGGGAGCAGCTACAGACTTCCATATGGAAAAAGAATGAAGGTGAGTGTGAAGCTAAATAGGTATTCACTATTAACCATTGGCTTGAGATTGTGGTGCTGGATAAGCACTGCAGGACATGCTGCATCCGAGAAGGAGAAGAATCAACGTCTCAGGCACAAGTCCTTCATCAGCAATTAACCACAGACTATCTATTTACTCGACACATTCAACTGCCCTGGGGTTTTGTTAGTCTGTTTCGACTGTGAGGAACATGGACAACAAAGCCCAAAGCGAATGAAAGAACTTCACAAAGATTAATGTCACAAACCTGATCAATAGAAATTGATGTACTCCAGTGGCATCACACAGGAAATAACTTACTAGTTTATCTTTGCATGATTGAGATGGCAGTGAGGATAAAGGGAAGTGGACAGCAGTGGCGCATGAGGAGCCAGTATTGAATTGCATTAGCTTTATTGTCACAGTCCTCATTGCCACCATTCTCTGGGTGAAGACATTTCTTCTCAAAGGGCCATTCAAGATGGACAAGTACTGGCCCAGCCAGTGATGGTGATGTCCCAAGAATAATGAAACAAAATCAGACAGAGACAGGAGAATGTTAAATATAATGCTGGGAACAAACAAGATGGAGAAGTAGAAAGACAGAGAGACAATAAAGAGTTTGAGATTGAGGAACGGGTCCAAGAGGAGAAATAGTTTATTCTATCTGTGAGTAAAACAAGAGAAGGTAACTGTTCTGCTTCCATATCAAGCTCTCTGCTATCTCTCTACCAGAGGAATTTAACATATTGTCCTCTTCAATAAATGTGGAAGTGTTTGTTTTGTCAAATTATTGTAAGATAAACAGGACTTACCCATTTCAGTCAGCTGAGTTCCATTCCCAATGATATCCTCCAATACGTTACAGTAATTAAGCCTAGTCACACTGGGCTGTAGCTTTGTGATGGTCAGAATGAAGCTGTTATTGGAGGGGTCTCTGGAAGACTGGAATCACTCAGTGAATCCTGCGCTCCATTGTGTGATGTTCCTCACATCATGTGTTGAAACCCACTCCATGTTATTCCCTGGTTGCTCCCTGTTCCAGTGAACATCAATGTGTGTTACTGTGGTGTTCCTCATGGTGCACTGTAACTGGGCAGTGTCACCCTCGGTGACACATTCCAGGATTGGAGACTGGAGATGAGCTATGGGATTTACACCTTTCAAAGAAAAGGTCTGAATAAATTAAAACTTGTTTGAAATTTCTGATGTCCTCTGAATCATATTTAAGTAGAAAGGACAGATTGTAAGAGTGTAACAGTGGGATTAATTATTTCAATAAAGCAAGATATTTTAAAGTGAATTCACAAAAACAAAGAATAAATCATTAATAAATGTTTATACATGGATTCAAAAGTAAAACCAATGAATCTTGGAAATGGCGCAAACTGTTGTGACTTCCCTTGTCCATCTGAAATTGAAACTCCAGTATGACCAATACATTAAGATCCTGATGAATACTGTGAAGGGATGGTGCTGGTAATTTTATTGTTCCAATGTGCTTTGAACTTTTATTGAATTGGATTACACAGAAATAACTTGCTTTATTCTATTTTATCTTAATATCTGCCGTGTAATAAATTTCTGTTTCTTGTTAAAAGCAAAGCTGCAGCCTTGCATGCTTATGGCGCATTTAAAGACCACCTCATTAAATAAAATAATGAAACTTGGATGCATCAAGCTGGATCTATCAATCAAATGAAACCAAACAGGATATTTGTAGAATTGGCAAGGGAGAAAGCAAGAGTCGGGGATTTTGATCACTCAGCGACACAAAATAAATGTGAATGTAAGGGAAATTACCATCATGGAAGATTAATGCATTTCACATGATCAGGAAGGAGAGATCACATCTGGAGTGAGGCAAACCCTAGTGAATACACATCTCTTGGAATTCAATGCTTTCACTTGCTGTTTGGGTGATAGTTTGTCAGGTGTTGTTTGACGGGATAAATTGAAGTTTGGATCAGGGACTTAACATAAAACAAAGAGTGATGTCACAGGAAAACCTGAGGTTCATTGGTTGGTAATATCAGCAGATGTGTATTTACTAGGGTTGTACCTCACTCCAGATGTGATTGTTCCTTCCTGATCATGTGAGGTTGCAGTGGGACATGTAAAACACATTCTGACAGAATTATTCTATTTTGGTGAATGACCTGGTATGTTCAAGAATATTAGCTTCACTATGTGTCATGAAACAACTAGTGGAGGTGAAATAAACTGAAATGTGACACAAGGAACATCCTGGATTTTATCCTCATTGTTTTGTGACTAGATCTCAGGTTCATAGATTTAGAACCATAGAATAATAGTCCATGTTGACGTGGAATTTCAGTTCTCAGAATTAATTTTCAGAGGTTTAATTAAATAGAATGAAGGTGAACAGAATGAGGCTGATAGGTTCAGAGTATCTTCTTCAGCAGAAATGCAACAAATGGATCCTGAATTCGGAGAGTTTTATCAAACAGCTTCCTCAGAAATAGAATCAGAAATCCCTGAGTGCTATTAATTGAAATACAAAGTACTAATGAGGAAGTAGTGTTTAGTCCAAGTACCAGGCGATGGGGAATGGACAGAGATCCATTCGGTGGTCACTCCACCTGAGTCCCAGATTGAAATTTCACAAATTGGTTAATCAAATCCCAATTTCTAGGGATTTCTAGGGATTACAAAAATGCAGGGAATTCAACAAAATAACAAACTGATCTCCAATTCATTCACTGGGCAAGGAGTTATAGTCCGAGGAGATTGTTATGAAAACTATGTTTACTCGTGAAATTGAGCTGGCTTCCTCTCCCACAGATCTTTCCCCGCACTGAGCAGTAATAAACCCCAGTGTCAGTGGGCTACATATTTGTGATAGTCAGAATGAAGCAGTTATTGCAGGGGTCTCTTTAAGACTGGGCTCCATTGTGTTAAAATTTGCATCTTATGGCACCATGGTTTTTTATGGTGCCATTTAACTATGGTGTTCTTCATGGTGCACTGTAACCAGGCAGTGTGACCCTTGGTGACACAGTCCAGGCTTGGAGACTGGAGAAGAACTGGGGGATTTGCACCTTTCAAGAAGAAAATATCCAGAATTTCAGAATCAATTTTCCAGATTACAATGTCCTGCCAGTTGTTCAAAGAGACAGTTCAAGTGGAACACATTCTGTATTAAATAGGGAACTGGTTTAAGATTGAACCAGTGGATTTGAAGCAGATCAAATAAACCAAGTTTGAGTAATTAAATATCTTTAGTGACTAATAATGTAAAGATTGAACGAGGAACAGCGGGGTCAGAGTGAAGAGTTCATTGAACCATTCTCTTCACAATCCTCCCAGTGCCACGGACACAGTGCCTTACTGAATGTAACTCACTCTCCCACCAGTATTCTGCTTTCAGGACTGGTGTGAATGATGATCAATGTTACCATGGGAACCCTAGCTATATCAGGGGCTTGTGAAGTTTATTGAAAAATACATGACAATGGATTCAATGTTGAGAGGAATAGATAGGTGTTGGTGCACCCACAAGAAGGAAGCCAATGATGATGCTATCTGTCTGGTCTAACTGTCAAGTTATCGAGTGACCAGAGAGCACTCTGAAAGGGGTGAGATTAAACAGTCAACAGTCCACTCAACATATATCCCAATGACAGAAGCAGAAAGAGGACTCTGCTCTAGCAGTCAGTGTTTAGGAAGCTAGGAAAGGAACCAACATTTCCTCCCATTGCCACAGACAGGTGAGTAGATCAACAGAAGGCTCAAGCAGATGGCTGGGTGATTGGAGAAATGGTGCAGGAGGGAGGAGGATATGAAATTCCTGCAACAGTGATCCGGGGGATTCATGAGAAGGTGACCACTGGAGATGACAGAAAGATTGCACCTAACTAGAGCCAGTCTTTGTGAGTTGGTGCCTGAGTGGAATAGGTGGGAGCTGGGGATAAATTAACTTGGCAGGGGTCTGGGCACCAGAAGGAAATGTCAGAAGAAGTGTCAAGATTCACTGACACAGCCAGTTCGAAAGTACAAAGTCATAAGCGATTGGGTGGTTTCAGAGTAATGTTACAATGTCTAAATTAACGCTTATGTCCAAATGGAATACTTAAAATAAGAAAGTTTCAGCTCATTTATCTGAAATGTCAATTCTCCTGCTCCTTAGATGCTGCCTGACCTGCTGCGCTTTTCCAGCACCATACTCTCGACTCTGATCTCCAGCATCTGCAGTCCTCACTTTCTCCTGTTGCTCATTTGTGTGAATAATCAAGGGATACCCTTGAAGAGTCTCAAGCCTCTGAAAGCAAAGAGCTAAGTCAAATGACGTGATGGAAGAGGATATTCCCTGGGATGTGAGTATTGCAAAGTGACGGTGTTCAAATAAATGGGATTCTATTATTTCCATGTGCTTTCAAATTTCATTGAATTAGTTTATATATAAATAGCTTGGTTTATTCTATTTTATTTTAATCTCTTATGTATAATAAACTTCTGCTTCATTGTGCACATCAAATCTTCAGCCTTGTGTTTTTGTTACAGTGAAAGACCACCTCATTAAATAAAAATAATGATATCTGATCCATCAAGCTGGATCTAACAATTGAAAATTGGTACTACAAGAAAGAAACTGACCTGGGTATTGGTGGAGGAGAAAGCAAGGAGGTAGGATCAGGGATTCAGATCATGCTGCTATAGTGAGATTAATGAGAATGGAATCATGGGAGAATTCAGAGAACTGAAAATCTTGTTTCGATGATGATGAAGCATTCAGCAAGGCAGGAGTTCAGGCAGATCCCTGACATGTCTCGCACAGACAGATGGGTGCAGAAGTAGTCCTCTTGGAAATCTTCAGAGAAACTGGAGGAACAAAACATCTGTGGCTGAAAAAGCAGCAAGTTATGGAGAACAGCCAGAAAGATATTATCACCATAACAGAAAAAGGCTGCAACCACAAAAAGGAGCATGTTTCCTCTGTAATGATAAGAGGCATACCAAAGGACAGAGAATAACACAGCACAGGAACAGGCCCTTTGACCCTCCAACCTGCACCAACACATTCACCCTTCCATACTAAAACTGTCTTCACTTTTGGAATGTATATCATTCTATTCCTTCCTAATCACATATTCATTCAGGTTCTTGCTGAATGCTGCTATTGTGTCAATTGCTGGAAGATATATGGGAGATTGATTGTAGTCATACGAATATCAAAGGAATCTTCAGAGAAGGGGGCATTGAAAACTTAATCATTGTTATGAAAGGGCAGTACAGAGAGAACATGATCCTTTGAAAGCACAATTTGAGGGAGAGGGACCTCAGGACATTCCTGAGAATTTGTCTTTGGGTATTAAAAAGGAAAGTGAGACCACTGGAGGGTCTGAGTATTGTATCTCAAAGGGGAGTATTTCTGCTTCAAAGCAAAGAGATAAACAAACAAATATCTTGAAAGGGTATCTCAGTCACTGATGCTGCCTGATGGTATTGTTTGTCTCCCAGAGAAGTTAATGAAGGAGAAAGTTGTATATGGAGGCACTCATAGAGATTACAAACCAGTCTAATTACACAGATGTGGATTCTCAAGTGACTTGGTCAATGGAGATGTTGTTGTAAGAGGAGTGTAATACATTCCTATTGGAAGAATCAATAATACTTTGGGGAATGATCAGGCAGGTTATAGAATATTAACCTCGCTGAGGGGACTGGAAAAAAAACCCAGTGAAAATGAAAAATGCAAAAATGTCACAAGAGGAACATCCTGTGTTGTGACTCAATCTCAGATTTACAGAGTTAGACCCATGGAAGAAAACAATCCATAAAACAAAGAGGTGATTTGGAATTTCAGTTATCAGATTTGATTTCCAACATTGTAACTGAAAGGAGAATTCAGCTGATACTTTTCAGAAAATATTCTTCAGCAGAAGTACAACAACTGGATCTCAACTGAGAGAGTTTTATCCAACAGCCGCATCAGAAACGGAATCAGAAACAAACCTTGAGTGTTTTTACTTGAAAGACAAAGTATTAACGAGGAATTAGATTCTGCCCAAATACCAGGTGATGAGGAATGGACCATGGTGCATCAGGTAGTCACTCCATCTGAGAACCTGAATGAGAACCTCATACATTGGCTCATGAGATTCCAATGGCAGGTCATTAATGGATGAGAAAAACACAGTATAATATATTAAAACATTTATATAGGTCAGGATTATATAAACATGTTAAATTTTACCAGACAAGCTGGTCTAAGTCAGGACTTGCGGAATCACACCCTCAATTAAAGATTCACCTTTAATTCCGATCACAGCTTTTGAAGAACCATTTAGCAGGGTCTTAATAGATTGTGTAGGAGCCTGACCTAAACCCAGGAATGACAACCAATGGGTCAATGCAATGTATCAAGAAGGTAGCTCAGCACCACCTTCTCAAGGGCAATTAAAGATGGGCAATAAATGCTGGCCCAGCCAGTGACACCCACATTTCACAAAACAATTAAATAAATTGCTGCACCTGCACTCAGTTTCTTCCCCACAGTGAATCCATCTCCAAGATCACTCTCCATCACCTCCTCAATCTTCTTGATCATAAACCGATCTCCAATTCATTCATCGGGCAGGAGTTTATTGCAGAAGGAGATTGTCATGTCAATGGTACTCAGTCTTTACAATGATCCAGCTCCCTCTCCCATTGATACTACCCCGCACTGAGCAGTAATAGACCCCAGTGTCACTGGGTGGAACGTTTGTGATGGTCAGATTGAAGTTGTTACTGGAGGAGTCTCTGGAAGGCTGGAATCGTTCAGTAAATCCTGGGCCCCATTGTGTGGATCCATTTTCATCATGTGTTAAGATTCACACAGTGTGACTCCCTGGTTTTTGTCGGTGCCATTTAATGGTGTGTGTCACTACGGCATTCCTCATGGTGCATTGTGACCAGGCAGTGTGATCCTCGGTGACATGTTTGGGGTTGGAGACTGGAGAAGGACAACAGGATTGGCACCTTGAGGGGAAAAGGTCAAGTGTTTAAGAATCAATTCTCTGGGTTGCAATTTGCTGCCAGTTGTTCATAGGGACAGTTCAGGTGGAACATGTTCTGTACAAAAAAAGGGAACTCGTTTAAGATTCAACCAATAGAATTAGAGCACATAAAACAAAATATATTTAATTGATGAGACAACTTTAACAACTATTTGTGTCAACAATTAAAGACCCTGAGACCATAAGAAATAGGAACAGGAGGAGGCCACTCTGCCCCACAAGCCTGCTGTGTCATCTAATAGGATCCTGACAGATCGACATTCCTCACGACCACTTTCCTGTGATTTCCCTGTCATGTTGTTTCCCTGACTAACCTAGAATCTCTCTGTCTCAGACTTCAATATACACAAGGATAATGCCCACCCACAGCTTTCTGCAGCAATGAGTTCTAAAGATTCACAACACACTGACAGAAGAAATTCCTCGACACCATCAGTTTTAAGTTGGTGCATTGTAATTCTGAGACTGTGTCCTCTGGACTTAGACTCTCCCATGAGGGAAACCATCCTTTCAGCATTGACCCTGTCAAGCCCCTTAAGAATCTGATATCTTTCAATGAGATCACCTGTCCTTCTTTGAAATGCCAGTGAGGAGAGACCCAACTTATATTCTTATTCACTTGAGGAACGTGGGTGTCTCTGGAAGGACATTTATTGTCCGTCATGAGTTGCCCTTTAGAAGGTGGTGGTGAGGTTATAGAGTCACAGAGTCATAGAGATGTACAGCATGGAAACAGACCCTTTGGTCCAACCCATCCACACCGACCAGATATCCCAACCCAATCTAGTCCCACCTGCCAGCACCTGGCCCATATCCCTCCAAACTCTTCCTATTCATATACCCATCCAAAAGCCTCTGAAATGTTACAATTGTACCAGCCTCCACTGTTTCTTCTGGCAGCTCATTCCACACATATACCACGCTCTGTGTGAAATAGTTGCTCCTGAGGTCTCTTTTATATCTTTCCCCTCTCAATCTAAACCTATGCCCTCTGGGTTTGGACTCCCCAAACCCAGGGAAAAGACTTTGTCTATTTATTTTATCCATGCCCTTCATGATATTGTAAACCTCTATAAGGTCACCCCTCAACCTCCTATGCTCCAGTGAAAACAACCCCAGCCTGTTCAGCCTCTCCTTATAGCTCAAATCCTCCAACCCTGGCAACATCCTTGTAAATCTTTTCTGAAACCTTTCAAGTTTCACAACATTTTTCCAATAGGAAGGAGACCAGAATTGCATGCAATATTCCAACAGTGGCCTAACCAATGTCCTGTACAGTTGCAACATGGCCTCCCAACTCCTGTACTCAATACTCTGACCAATAAAAGAAAGTATACCAAACGCCTTCCTTACTATCCCAGCTACCTGTGACTCCACTTTCAAGGAGCTATGAACCTACACTCCAAGGTCTCTTTGTTCAGCAACACTCCCTAGGACCTTACCATTAAGTCCTGCTAAGATTTGCTTTCCCAAAATGCAGCACCTCACATTTATCTGGATTGAACATCATCTGCCACTTCTCAGCTCATTGGCCAATGTGTTCAAGATCCTGTTGTAATCTGAGATAACCTTCTTCGCTGTCCACTACACCTCCAATTTTGGTGTCATCTGCAAACTTACTAACTGTACCTCTTATGCTCACATCCAAATCATTTATGTAAATGAAAAAAAAATAGAGGACCCAGCACCGATCCTTGTGGCACTCCACTGGTCACAGGCGTCTCTTCAACAACCCTCCACCACCACCCTGTGTCTTCTACCCTTGAGTGAGTTTTGTATCCAAATGGCTAGTTCTCCCTGTATTTCATGAGATCTAACCTTGCTAACTAGACTCCCATGGGGAACCTTGTTGAATGCCTTACTGAAGTCCATATAGATCACATCTACCACTTTGCTCTCATCAATCCTCTTTGTTCCTTCTTCAAAAAACTCAATCAAACTTGTGAGACATGATTTCCCACGCACAAAGCCATGTTGACTATCCCTAATCAGTCCTTGCCTTTCCAAATACATGTACATCCTGTCCCTCAGGATTCCCTCTAACAACTTGCCCACCAACGAGGTCAGGCTCACGAGTCTATAGTTCCGTGGCTTGTCCTTACCGCCCTTCTTAAACAGTGGCATCACATTAGACAACCTCCAGTCTTCCGGCACCTCACCTGTGACTATCAATGATACAAATATCTCTGCAAGAGGCCCAGCAATCACTACTCTAGCTTCCCTCAGAGTTCTCGGGTATACCTGATCAGGTCCTGGGGATTTATCCACCTTTATGCATTTCAAAACATCCAGCACTTCCTCCTCTGTAATATGGACATTTTGCGAGTTGTCACCATCTATTTCCCTACATTCTATGTCTTCCATATCCTTTTCCACAGTAAATACTGATGCAAAATACTTGTTTAGTATCACCCCATTTCTGCAGCTCACACAAAGGTTGCCTTGCTGATCTTTGAGGGGCCCTATACTCTCCCTCGTTACCCTTTTGTTCTTAATGCATTCGTAAAAACTCTTTGGATTGTCCTTAATTCTATTTGCCAAAGTTATTTCATGTCCCCTTTTTGCCCTCATGATTTCTCTCTTAAGTATATTCCTACTTCCTTTTTACTCTTCTAAGGATTCACTTGATCTATCCTGTCTATACCTTACATACGCTTCCTTCTTTTTCTTAACCAAACCCTCAATTTCTTTAGTCATCCAGCATTCCCTATACCTACCAGCCTTTCCTTTCATCCTAAAAGAATTTACTTTCTCTGGATTCTCGTTATCTCATTCCTGAAGGCTTCCCATTTTCCAGCTGTCCCTTTACTTGCCCAAAATCAGCTTTTGAAAGTTCTTGCCTAATACCGTCAAAATTGGCCTTTTTCCAATTTAGAACTTCAACTTTTAAATCTGATCTATCCTTTTCCATCACTATTTTAAATCTAATAGAATTATGGTCGCTGGCCCCAAAGAGCTCCCCCACTGACACCTCAGTCACCTGCCCTGCCTTATTTCCCAAGAGTAGGTCAAGTTTTGCACCTTCTCTAGTAGGTACATCCACACACCAAATCAGAAAGTTTTCTTGTACACACTTGACAAATTCCTCTCCATCTAAACCCTGAACACTACGGCAGTCCCAGTCTCTGTTTGGAAAGTTAATATCCCCTACCATAGCCACCCTATTATTCTTAAAGATTAGATTCGGGTTCGGGTATTGATAGCTGAGATCTCCTTATAAGTTAGTTTCTCAATCTCTCTCTGACTATTAGGGGGTCTATAATACAATCCCAATAAGATCATCATCACTTTCTTATTTCTCAGTTCCACCCAAGTAACTTCCCTGGCTGTATTTCCAGGAATATCCACACACTCAGCACAGCTGTAATGCTATCCCTTACCAAAATGCCACTCCCCCTCCTCTCTTGTGTCCCTTTCTATCCTTCCTACAGCATTTGTATCCGGGAATGTTAAGCTGCCAGTCCTGCCCATCCCTGAGCCATTTTTCTGTATGCTGCCTTGAACTGCTACAGTCCATGTGCTGTACGCAGACCCATAATTCCCTTAGGAAGGGAATTCCAGGATTTTTTACCCATTTGGTCAAGTGGGAGGCATTCCATCACACACCTGGCCCGTGCCCTGTAGATAGTGGACAGGATTTAAGGAGTCAGGAGATGAGTTAGTTACTACAGCATTCTGAGCCTCCGACCTGCTGTTGTAGCCATGTGGTAATTCCTGGTGAGTTTCTGGTCAATGACAATTACAAGGTTGGTGACAGTGGTGGATTCAGTGATAGTAATCCTTTTGAATGGCAGGGTCAGTGGTCAAGTTTTGTCTTACTGGAGATGGTCATAGCCTGGCATTTGTTTGGCGTGACTGCCACTTTTCCCTTTCCAGCCCAACCCTGGATATTTTCCTGATCTTGTTTCATTTGAACATGTACAGCTTCAGTATCTGAGAAATTGTAAATGGTGCTGAATTTGTTTAGCCATTGCTCATAGGACAATCTCTCGGTATCCGGATCATCCCAGTGAACACTCTTTGATGTGCCAACAATGAAATGATAGCTTTACTTAAAAAGAGGAACAAAATGTTCACTGTGCTCTTGATGTGGTCTCACCAGTGCTTTGTGGCACGGCAGTAAGACTTCCTAACTCTGTTTAGCTAACCTCCTTTAAATAAGGCCCAGAAGGCACAGCAAGGACTGAATGTACAGTGACATTGCTTGAATAAAGGGCTGCTCCTGATTCCAGCTTCCAGCTTCAGACCCTGCTCCCACCAGAGGCTCCGAGCTCCTCGTGGTTCCTTCTCCCTGTGATGTAATTGCGCTGGAAGGAGTGGAGAGGATACTGCCTAGGATGGAGCACTTCAGCCATGAGGAGAGGCTGGATACACTTGCAGTGTTTTCTCTGGAGTGAGAAGGCTGAGGGATGACCTGACTGAGGAGTATAAGATGTTGAGGGGCGTGGACACGTTGGATAGAAAGCATCTGTTCTCATTTAATTCAAAGGTCAATAATGAAATGCACAATTTAAAAGTGAAATTCAAGAGGTTTTGAGGGGATTTGGGCAAGAATCAATGGGCTGAAGGGCCTCCTCTCTGCTACATCAATCGATGGCTCTGCCTCAGCTTCAATCCCTGTCTCAGCTGTGGGAGCTCATGTCAAGCGAGCCCCTCCACTTTCGCCATGCTCAATGTCGATTGGTTTCATTTAACCTGGATGTGCGTGCCCCTTTGTGATCATTGGTTCATTCCCAATCCCTGGAAGATTCCCCTGCAGATGTAGCACCTCACAGAGCAATCTCCCTGACTCTGCTCACCCAGCCCAATGGCAGTGACACTCTTGTGAGTCAAATGGAATTAGTATTATTCATTCTCCAGGAAAAAGTTTCACATTTTCCACAAAGTTCTCCTCCCATTGTCACAAAAAAATCCCTTTTTCCCAAGCATACCACCAACGTTGAACCTGAGCTCAGCCTCCTCCCCACAGTGAATCCATCCCTGAGACCACTTTCCATCACCTCCTCAATCTTCTTGATCACAAGCTGACCTCCAATTCATTCACTGGGCACAGCTCTTGCTGGTGGTGATTGTCATGTAAACTCTACTTCCTGTCTACAATGAGCTGGCTTCCTTCACGAGGGACATTACCCAAAACACGCAGTAATAAACACCAGTGTCTCTGGGCTGCATGTTTGTGATGGTCAAAATGAAGCTGTTACTGGAGGGATCTCTGGAAGGCTAGAAATGCTCAGTAAATCCTGGGTACTGTTATGTAATTTTTCTCACATCATGTGTTCAAATCCAGATTACCATAATCAGTCTTTCCAACTGATACCAGTGAACATCGGTGCATGTCACTGCAGCGTTCCTTGTGATGCACTGTGACCCTTGGTGATACATTCCAGGATCAGAAACTGGAGAAGGACTGGGGCATTCACATCTTCAAAATAAAAAAAAACAATAAATGAACAAGAGTCTGATTGTTCAGTCTTTTCCACAGGCACAGGGTGGCTGAGAGAAATGGGGTAAACTGGCCAGATTGGAGACAAATGCAAGGTGCGCCCCTCGCAGTTCCGGGTAGAGGACATGGAGCCAGTGATGGTCCCAGGGTCAGGCTGAGGGAACTACAACTCAGTTAACGAATCAGGGTGGGTCCCACTGGAAGGTTGCGTCTTCTTGTCCATCAATATTCCATCCCACTTCAGGGAGATGGAGGAGGAGATGCAGCACGGATTTGAAGGAACACCATTCTGGCTGAAGAATGAGACTCCAGCACAGCAATCTCTAATCCTGGATGGAAGATCAGTTTGGTGATAACAACAAGATAAGGAGGAAAGTGAGGTGTCAAGAGGAGTGAGAGATAGGTGAAGTGAATGGGCGAAATGTGGCAAATGGAGTATAATATTGTAAAATGCAGTATTGCTCTTTTGTGGGAAGTGTAGAAATTATTGAGTAGTTTGATCAGAAGAATTAGAAAAGGAGTAGGCCATTCAGCCCCATGAGCCTGTTCCACCATTCAATGGAATCGTACAGCCACAGTGTCATAGAGCACAGAATCAGAGGAGGTTATTTCCCTTTGTGGGAGAGTCTGCGACCAGAGGGCAAAAGCTCAAAGGAATGGGTCTGCAATTTAAGATGGAGATGAGGAGGAATTCCATCTCTCAGAGACAGTGAATCTGAGGAATTCTTTACCACAGTGGGCTGTTGAGACTGAGTCCGAAGTAACTTTGAGTTTGATAGTGACAGATATTTAATCAGGAATGGAATCCAGGGTTATGGGGAAAAGGCAGGAAAGTAGAGATGAGGACTATCAGGGCAGCCATGATCTCACTGAATGGCAGAACCAACCCAATGAGCTGAATGGCCTAATTCTGCTCCTATCTCCTCTGGTCTTAAGGTCTAGTTGTGGCATTTAACAGGCTATTGGATGGTTATTTAAATATAAACAATGTGCAGGGTGAAGGCGGAAAGGCAAACATTGGAAGTAAGTGAAAGTGCTCAGAGATACAATGGACCTCCAGAAGGCTTCTTTCTTCATCAGAACGTCCATGTGATTTTGAGAACAGTAAGATTCCACTCTGTGTAGCAAATGTTGCTTCCCCTTTTCTGTTTCCTGGCCTCGGTTTGAAGCTCTTCTTCAGAAAAGACAATCTTATCTTAGGCAAATTGTCGAAATCACAGTTCCTGCAGTTATACTCTCTTCATTCCATAGATGGCAAAATCCCCAGGTTGTTCCACAGTCTTGTCTATCTGTCCATTAAACAGCTGGAAAATGGTGGGAACATAGGGGGATGTTCTGCACTCTCAGTGAGTGTGAGGGGACAGCTTGAGAATAGAGAATTAATGTGAATATCAGCATGGGTCCATTGGTGAAATTCACTCTAAATCACAAAGCTGTAAATTCATCAACTTTGTAAAACAGGAGGTTGCCTTTCAAATCCACCCTAATGAGACCCAGTGAACACAGACTAATCTAATCCACTCCAAATCCACACTGTAATGGTGCAGCCTGCCTCTCAATCACATTCTCCCAGTAAATGAATGACAGAAAAGGATGGGAGGAACACTCCATTTTCTGGTCTGTATTCCCAGCCTGTGGAGCTCTGTGTCAGTTGCACCAAACAATCCCCAGACAGTGATAAATTCTCCTTGTGATACTCCTCTCCAGTTCTCAATGTTCAAACTTAAAACTCCACAGCAGCACAAATCATAGCATTGTATTTTATGTTCAGCTAAACATCTCTGAAGCAAACACTTACCCAAAGCAACACAGAGTCACAGCAAATAGAGTTCCACTGATCATCTCAACAGAGCGACAACCCTAACTACCTACATAATTTAATGTAAGTCCAGTTAATACATCAAAACACAAAGTTTCCCAGCCAACTGCAGATTCTTTCATCAGTCGTTTCTCAGGAGTTAAGAAAATTGGAATGTCAGCAAAGAGGAAATTCAGCACGGTTCTCTAGTTTCCAATGGGGGGACTGCAGTTTGAACATATTCCTTATTCCATTTCTTGTTTTTCTATGTTTTTCTTTAACTTCTTCTTAACCCTTTGGTGAACACACATTACTGAGTAAGTTTCCATGAAGTCAATCTGATATTTATTGTTTATGAATTGTTGTCAGTGAATTTACCCTGTGGATTATACATCGACAGTTACGTTGTCATGACTCCCTGAATGTCAAGCCCACTATTCCAGGAGTTGTCGCAATGGGGAAAGACTTATTTAAACATTTCAAAGTTCCCAATTTGCCTGTTTGTGAAACTCACGGTAAATGCAAACACAAACCAGGTAACTGAACTGAACAAGATAAACTTAAACTGATTACAAACTGTTTTTTTTTCACCAACGCAGAGAGGAAACACAGTTTATAACTGGATTTACCATTTCTGAATTTCCCCTCTTCCATATGAAGGCAGTCACACAAGACAGACCAGACATGGCTGTTAAGGGAAGAAAAGGAATGTAAACATCAGGGAAACACAGTTCAGTCACATCAATGTGGACCAGGAATTCAATGAGTTGTTTGCCTTCTCATAATTTCAATTCAGATTTGGTGGTTTTGCTGTGAACACGAAGTTATATTCAGAATGCTTTTGAGAAGAAGCCACAGAAGAGATTAATATGAAAAATTAAAGCCCATGAGATTGGGATATTGCGATGAAATGGATTGTGAACTGATTGGCAAACAGGTAACAAAGAGTCAGAATAAATGCATCCTTTTCTGAGTGACAGACCGTGATTGGTGAGGTACTAAAGGGATCAGTACTTGGACTCTAGCTATTCCCAATATCGATTTGTGATTTAGAAAAGTGAATGAATTTAATGTCTCCAAGTTTGCAGGTGACAGAAAGCTGAGTGGAGGGTGAACTGTGAGAAAGTGTAAAGATGCTGCAATGTGATTTGGACAGGCTGGCTGTGTGGATAAATACATGACAAATAAAGTATAATGTGAAGAAAGATGAATGAAAGCAAAGAGTAGGAGTAAAAGGGTGTCTCACACGAAGACAGACTGTTCCATGTGGTGTACTGCATGGCTCAGTGCAAGGCCCACAGTGTTCAACAGCTGGAGAAATGGGTAGGATGTGGGGCCCAATTGAAATGGTTCCAAACTTTCTGATGGTATAAAAAGTAGGTAAGATTGGAAGCTGTGAGGAAGATGCAAGGGGGCATCAAGTGGCCAGACTCAGTTAATTGGAAAGGTCAAGGCAGATGAAATGTAATGTGAAAAAAAATGAAGATAGCTACTTTACCAAAGGAAACAGAAAGGCAGAATCTTTTAAAATATTATTTGGAGATGCCAGTGTTGGACTGGGGTGTACAAAGTTAAAAATCACACAACATCAGGTTATAGTCCAACAGGTTTAATTGGAAGCACACTAACTTTCGGAGCGTCGCTCCTTCATCAGGTGGTAATGGAGGGCTCAATCTTAACTCACAGAATTTATAGCAAAAATATACAGTGTGATGTAACTGAAATTATACATTGAAAAATTGACTGTTAAACCTTTCATCTGTTAGAATACTGTGATAGTTTCACTTCTTTCATGTGTAAATCACAAAACCTTTTTTTTAAAAGTTGCTTTCTCGGGTTAGCTGTTAACAATGGTGATAGCTAGACAATATGTTGAAGGTGTTGGCCCCCTGTGTTCTCTGTCTATGCCATGATGTTTAGAGTGATTCTAATCTAAAAAGTGAGATAACGGAGTTTTACATGGATTTGTGCAGTTTTTGAGCTCAGAGTTCTACATGAATGCTCAAAAACTGCATGAATTCATGTAAAACTCTGTTATCTCACTTTTTAGATTAGAATCAATCTAAACAGTGTGGCATAGAAAGAAAACCACAAGGGGCCAACACCGTCAACATATTGTCTAGCTATCACCATTGTTAACAGCTAACCTGAGAAGGCAACTTTTTTAAGAAAAGGTTTTGTGATTTACACATGAAAGAAGTGAAACTATCATAGTATTCTAACAGATGAAAGGTTTAGCAGACAATCAATTTTTCAATGTATAATTTCAGTTACATCACACTGTAAATTTTTGCTATAAATTCTATGTGTTAGGATTGAGCCCTCCACTACCACCTGATGAAGGAGCAACGCTCCGAAAGCTAGTGTGTGCTTCCAATTAAATCTGTTGGACTATAACCTGGTGTTGTGTGATTTTTAACTTTATTTTAAAATAGTGAGAGTTTGGGAATTGTTCTGGGTTTCCTGGGACCTGGGTGAGGCTGCAGCAGTTACTAAGGAAGGCAAATGTTATTCTTCACAACAAGGGAGTAGAGTCCAGGAGTGAGGGTGCCTGGCTGAAGTTGGATAAAGTATTGGGGAGACCACACCTGGATTGTGGACAGTTTGTCCCCAAATGTAAGGAAGCACAGACTTATCACCAAGTGAGTTGTATGGAGGGTCAGCAGAGTCATCCCTGGGATGATGGGTTTGTTGGATGGGAGAGAGTGACAAAATTGGCCCGTATGCTCTCGAGTTTGAAAAATCAGAGGTGATTAAATTTAAGCTTTCAACATTCTTCAAGGGCATGACAGTGCAGATGTAGGTAGAAATGTTTTCCTTGGCTGGTGAGTCAAGAACTATGGGGCATTATCACAGGAAAAGGAGTCGTATGGAGTTGTACATTGAGTATGTTCGAGACAGGAATTGAAAGATTACTAGAAGCCAATGAATCAGGGTATATGGAGATAATGAAGGAAAGTGACACTGCGGAAAATGAACAAACATGATTGAATTGATGGGCTGAAAGGTTACTCCTGTTTGTAACCTCCTTAGTCTTTGTCTCTTGGACTAAGGGAATGAATGATGGGTTATAAGAAGGGGAGTAGCCAGGGCAGGTGTGTGGAAGCGTTTAGATTAGGACAAGGGCATCTCAGGTGGAGGTGATCCCAGCTGAGGTTGTTCCAGTCAAGTCTGATACAGAGTGATGTCTGTCGCGATTGATTTTATTTTGTTGTGTTTTATTTAGTATGTTGGTTTTTCACTGAAATTAAAGCCTTGGAATGCTTGTTGCTTCAACATTTCATCCAAAACAGACCATGTTAGACCTGTACTCACCCCATTAACTCCAAAATTGGACATTTTGAATTGACCTACAGTCAGAGAAATCAGGCCTGACAGAAAAGTGGCCAAACTAACTTAAAGAGTAGTCAGCAGCTGTCGGCTTCAGAGGAGCCAAGGTCAAATCAGTCACAAAGGTTCAAGAGGAGCTAGTTACAACCAGACCAAGAACTGTGTATTCGAGGAGTATCTCTGGTAACTTGACTGCCTGAGTGTATGGAGAACGTGAAGACTTCCTGAGTGCTTGCACATTACACCTCCCAGTGCAACAACAGGGAAGGGCATGGACAATTCCCATTGGATGACTTAAATCCAGCTTATGATCCCAACAGCCAAAGGCCATAGAAAGATTTGGAAGATCAGGGCAAGGTGGGACAAAAACACACCTGGACTCCACCACCTCATGAGGACACAGAGAAACCTCAATGAGGACACAGAGAAACCTCAGTGAAGACTCAGTGAGGAGTTAGTGAGGATCAATGAAGATTCATTGAAGACTCAGTGAAGACTTGCAAGGAAGACTCACAGCAAGAGTCATTGGAGAAGGCGGTGAGGCAATCCAAGAAGACCCAGGAGAAGATCTGCCCTGACCTGTGAGACAGCTTTGTGGAAGAGAGTCAGCAATACATCAGAGAGAAAGGAGATTCCAACGGCCCAGATCGAACATGTGGATCATTGTGGGTGATATCTTTTCTCAGATGGATAGAGCTAAATAAATGTTGGGAAATTATCACATGGTATTTTTAATAAGGAGAATTTTGTGAATGAAATGAAGTTAAACCACAAAATGATTTCTGCTGTTATGGACAGAATGAGACCACTCAAAACAGTCTTAAGCAGGCAGCTCAGACCATAACATTGCAACTTGTTTCAGTAAGTGTGCAGTGAAAATTACTCAGATTAAGTTAGCTCGGTTGTGAACTAGATTTTAAAACAGACAAAAAAATATTCACAAAATTACACAATGAAACACAAAGAACAGAATAAAGAGCAATACAGAACTCAACCTATCCAACTAGATTTAATTAGGCTGTTCGAATATGCAGAACCATCCCAATAAGTAAACCCCCTTTAAAAAACAGTTTAAATAGAACACATGCTTACAGTTTGAAGATGAAGGACAGAAAGAGAGAGAGAGTTTCCACACAGCTCACTGTTGAACTTCCAATCAATTCAGGACTGAATTAAAACTGCTCAGCTAGAGAGCTGGCCACTCCCCTTTCATTCTTCAGGTCACTTCTAAAACTTGACCACTTTGGCCTGAAATCTCATCTGTTTACATATAAACAAAAAGTCTCTCAAAATCCTTTTCATCTCTGTACCAAACCAGAAAAGAATCAAGGACAGAGTCTCCTTGAGCCAAGGAACAGCTTTTAGGAAAAAAAGAGACTAACTGAGTGACACTGTGTCCCCCTTGTCCACCTCATCAGCAGGAGCATTTGGGTAAAGTGTTTTCAAAACTGAAATGGGTCAAACAGTCAAATGTATAAATTCTCAATGATTAATTGACAAAATATGAGGAAGTTGCACTGAATAAAGAATGAGCATCACTGCTGAAATAAAACTCACTGTTTCACAAGAAAATCCAGCCAGACTTACCCTCCCTCAGAACAGAACTGCCATTGGTTGATTGTCACTGCTTCCCCTTTACTGACACTTGAACTTCTTACCTCCTGAGAAATGACAGATTAAAGAAGCTGTAGTTGGCTGGGACACTTTGTGTTTCAATTTATTAACTGAACGTACAATGAACTGTGTGGAGAAAAGGGGTTGTCACTCTATTGAAATAATCAGTGGATATCTTTTTGCTGTGACCCTGTCTCTCTGTATTACTTCGGGTAAGTGTTTCCTTTGGAAATGTTTAACTTATTGTAAAAGATATTTCTGTGCTGCTGCTGTCGAGTTTGTGAGAATTCTGTAGGTTTGAACATTGAGAACTGGAGGAGAGTGTCACAAGGAGAATTTGTCACTGTCTGGAGATCAGGAGAAAGTGAGGACTGCAGATGCTGGAGATTAGAGAGTGTGGTGTTGGAACAGCATAGAGGGTCAGGCAGCATCCGAGGGGCAGGAAAATCAATGTCTCAGGCAAAAGCGCTGAAAACGTCTCTTTTCCTGCGCCTTGGATGCTGCCTGACCTGCTGTGCTTTTCCAGCCCCAAACTCTCAATTGTCTGGAGATTGTTTGGTGCAGCTAACACAGAGTTCCACAGGCTGGGAACACAGACCAGAAAATGAAATGTTCCTCTCATCCTTTTCTGTCATTCATTTCCTGTGAGGATGGGATTGAGAGACAGGCTGCATATTACGGTATGTATTTGGGGTGAATTGGATTAGTCTGTGTATTTACTGGGTCTTGTTGGATGGACTTGAAAGACAATCTCCTGTTTTTGCAAACTTGGTGAATTTACAGCTTTGTGATTCAGAGTGAGTTTCATCAATGGACCCATGCTGACACTTACATCAGTTCTCTATAATCAATAATATTGAATTTGTTCCATGAAAATATCTCCAGGACTTCACAAACTGTGAACCAGGATCACACTGAATCCTGGATCTGTTCCAAAGCAGAAACATTTCCAAAGATGAATGTGCTGAATGCCAGTTCATGTTTTGTGTGATGGTGTTAATTGAAGGAAGGATGTTGATGGTTAGGAGACAGAGAGTATCTCCTGTTCTTTTTCACTTTGTGCTCTGTGAGCTTTAAATCTTGAATTAGATGACTGAGGACTCCACACAAATCTGATGGAAACAAGGACAGAGTGCAATCTTCTCTCTGTTGCTGCTGTGTATAGCCCCTCCTGTCAGGTGATCTGCTGCCATGGTGCCACACTCATCTCTCTTGTACTAGCCTCACCCACCCACTGTAGCTCATCAGAAACTGTTCTGTGACATCTGCCTCGTCCACCAGAATGTCAGCTTTGAAAAAAATCTCTAGAAATAGCTTGGACAGTCACAGCTTCCTGTCCTATATGTGAGAGAGAAGCAAACTAAGCCAAGCCACCCCATCACACTCACTGAGAATGTAGAGTGTCCCTCTGCACTCTCACCATTTCCAAGCTGTTCAGTGGACAGACAATGTGGAACAAACTGGGGATTACACCATCTACAGAGCAAAGAGAGGGAATGACAGCACAAAATGTTGTTTTGACCACATGCCTGAGATTGGGGTTGCCTTTTTTGAACACCAACTGCAAACTGAGCCCAGGAAACAGAAAAGGGGAAGTAACATTTGCTCCACAGAGTGGAACCTCACTGTTCCCATAGTGATCTGATGAGAAAGGAAGCCATTGGCTCTCTCAGTACTTTAACTGCAGAGCACGGGTGAGATAATTAACAAATATTTCACATCGGTATTTACTGCAAAGAAGAATATGGAAACTAGAGAATTTGGGTAAATAACTGATGATATATTGAAAAGTGTCCAAATTACGGAAGAGGAGATGCTGGAAGACTCAAAATTCAGAATGTTGGATAAATCCCTTGAATCAGATCAGTTAAACCCCAGAACTCTGTGGGAAGCAAAGGAAGTGACTGCTGGCCTTTTGCTGTGATATTTACATTAACAAGAGCCATAGCTGGGGTGCTGGATGAGTGGAGGTTGGCTAATGTTGCACAACTTTTTAAGAAAGGCGGTTAGGAAAAGCCAGGGAACCATAGACAGATGAGCCTTAGGTCAGTGGTGGGTAGGTTGTTGGAAGCGATTCTGAATGACAGGTTAAATTAGGCATTTGGAAAAGTAAGGACTGATTAGGGATAGTCAACACGGCTTTGTGTTTCACTAACTTGACTGAGTTTTTTGAAGAAATGACAAAGAAGGCTGATGAATACAGAGTGCTAGACTCTGTCTATACGGACTTCAGCAAGATGTTCAACAATGTTTCCCGGTTAGGCTGGTTAGCAAGGTTACATCATTTGGAATCTAAGGAGATATAGCCCATTGGATACAAATTTGGCTTAATGGTAGGAAATAGAGGGTGGTAGGGGAGGTTATTCTTTAGATTGGAGGCCTGTGTCCAGCAGTGTGCCACAAGAATCAGTGTTGGGACCACTGCTTTTTGTTATCTATATGAAAGATTTGGATGTGAATAGAGGGAGTATGGTTGGTAAGTTCGCAGATGACACCAAAATTGAAGCTGTGCTGAACTGTAAAGAAGGTAATCTCAGAGTGCTACAGGACCTTGACCAAATGGGCCAATGGGCCGAGGAGAGGCAGATGGAGTTTAATTTAGATAAATGTGAGCTCTTGCACTTTGCTGAGGCAAGTCAGCGTAGGACTCGTATGGTTAATAGTTGGGCCTTGGGGAGTGTTGTCAAGCAAAGGGACCTTAGGTGAAGGTGCACAGTCTCTTGAAAGTGGAATGGTAAGTCGATAGGATAGTGAAGAAGGCAGATGGTATGTTTGTCTTTATTGGTCATTGCATTGAGAATAGGAATTGCAATGTCATGTTACAGTTACACAGGATATTGGTTTGGCCACTTTCAGAATATTATTTTCAGTTCTGATCTCCTTGTCAAAGGGAAGAATATTGTGAAACTTGAAAGGGTTCAGAAAAGATTGACAAGGATGTTGCCAGGGTTGGAGGATTTCAAATATTGGGAGAGACTGAATAGGCTGGGGCTATTTTCCCTGGAGCATTGGAGGCTGAGGGATGTCCTTATAGAATTTTCTGAAATCATGAAGGGAATCGATAGGGTGAATATCCACAGGTCTTTTTCCAGGGTAGGGGTGTCCAAAATTGGAGATAATAGGTTTAAGGTGAGAGGGGAAAGATTTAAAAAGACATAACCGGCAACTTGTCCACATGGATGATGGTGCGTGTTTGGAATGAGCTGCCAGAAGAAGTGGTGGAAACTCATATATTTAAAAGGCATCTGAATGGGTATATGGATGGGAAGAGTTAGAGGGATATGGGCCAAATGCTGGCAAATAGACCTAGATTAATTTAGGGTATCTATTTGGAATGGATGAATTGGACCAATGAGCCTGTTCTGAGCGATGTATCTTTATGACTCAATGACTCCATAATTTAGTGTCAATAACTCGCCTTTTCTTCTTCATCCTGTATATTGTTTCTGTGTAAATAATCATCCAGTGCCCTGTTAAATGCCTCAATTGGACCTTAATGCCATTGGACCAGAAGATGGAAGATCAGAATCAGACCATTCTGCCCATTGAGTCTGCTCATGGCTGCTCTAATAATCCCCAATTTGACTTTCCTGTCTTTTCCCTGTATCTCTAGATTTACTTTCTGTTTAAAAGTCTGTCTTTCTCAACTTCATCATACTGAATGGTGAAGCCTCAGTTCTCCTATGTGATAGAGTTCCCTTCTCAGTGAGGAAACCCCTTCTCCTCCCTGCCTTAAGTATACATCCCCTGATTCTGAGATTCTGTCTTCTGTTCCCAGACTCTCGAACAGTGGAAACATTTTTTTCACATCTACCCTGTCAAATTCTCTTGGAATCTTTTTCTGTTTCAGTACTGATGCCTCACATTTTTTTGATATTCTGGTGAGAACAAGCTCAATTAATGTCACCTCTCCTCATAAAACAGTGCCTCCATACTGGCTACCAGCCCAGTGACCCTTCTCTAGACAGCCTCCAATACCAGGACACCTTTTCCTCAGATAAGGAACAAGAACTGTTTCACAGGATTCCAGGTGTGGTCTGACTAGTGGTTTGTACAGTTTTGGTAAAATCTTCCTGATTTTATTCTCCATTTCCTTTGAATTGAAGGATAATCTTCATTTGCTTTCCCTGTGACCAACAGAACTTGGATGTTAGCTTTTCTCGTGATTTATGGATGAGGACTCCCAAATCCCTTTGTTCTGCAGCTTTCTGTCATCTTTCCTATTTCAATAATATTCAGCTCCCCTGTTCTTCCAGACAAAGTGTATGGACTCACATTTCTTTACATTATACTCCATCTTGCCAAGTCTTTGCCTCTTCACTTCCTGTGTCAATATCCCTGGGCAAACTTTTTGTCATTACTTACCTTCCTACTTATTGTTGTGTTATCCACAAACTTGGAGACAGTAATTCACATTCCTCATCCACTTTTACTAAAGGCAAAATACTGAGATGATGGAAACCTAAAGCAAACACAGAGAATGCTAGAAGAACTCAGCAGGTCTGGCAGTATCTGTAGAGAGAGAAAGAGAGTGAATATTTTATGCTTAGTCTAATTTTTCTGAACAACTCTATGTTAGCCTATTATTGGGCCATTATTTCAGTTATCTTGTTCTTAATACTTTATGCATTCAAGTAAAGAGTCATTAACATTATTTCCGCTGGTAGCCCTATTCACTGCCGTTTTTCTGTGTTTGTATTCTGTCTGTTCCTTTCCCATTCTAGATATTGTTATCCAAATAGCTGCCCTGTAATGCAGCTGTCTCCTCTTGCTTTGTCAGCATCTAAACCCTTTCTCCCAAACCTTCCCTCCAATTAATTAGTTTCAAACCCTCTCTAAGCCCTAGTTACTCAATTCATCAGGATACCAGTCCCAGCATGGTTCAAGTGAAGCCAGTCCCAGAAGAACACTTCCCTTTTACCCCAGTACTGATGTCAATGCCCCACTAATCGAAACCCTTTCCCTCCAGACCAAACTCTGAGTCATGTACTGAAATGCTTGACTGTATTTGCCCAGTGCCAGTTTTCCTGTGGCTCAGACAGTAATCCAGAGATTCTTACCTCGGAGATTCTGTGTTATAATTTAGCTCTGAACTGTTCAAAGTCTTTCTTTCTTGTGCTCCCAGTGTCATTGGTCCCAATGTGGACAATGATGATGAAATCATTCTTCTCCCTCTCCAAGTTTTTTTCTCCTGCCCTGAGGAGATATCCTTTCTCCTGGCTCTGGGAAGACAGCACATCCTCGGGAATCACACTCATGTTTGTAGGAAGCAGGATCTACGCTCCCTCATTATACTGTCCCCTCCCACAATAACATTGCTATTTCCTCTCCCCACATGAATCACACCCTGTCCCAAGGTATCATGGTCAGTTTGCTCATTCTCCCTGTAGACTGCACTCTTGCCCACACAGCTTGCAGGAACCTGATAACTGCCAGATAATTGCAGCAGCTCAGGCTTATTGTGGTGTCATGGAACAGCCAAGTTGTACTTTGTGTCAATCCAGTTCACCCATCTGCCCCACCCTACTCCCATCATCACTCACCCAGTGGCTCAACACCATGCCCAACATCACTCACCCATCATCCCCACCCCACTCCCATCTTTATTCACCCATCACCCCCACCCCCATCATCTCACCCATCATCCCCAACCCCATCATCATTCATCCATAAACCCCACCCCCATTATCACACCCATCATCCCAACCTCTATTATCACCCGTCCAGCACTCACCCCTGGAGATCTGTCTACTGATTGAATGGATCCCTCTTGATCCTTCTGATTTACTAACTCTCTATCATTATTCTTTTGTGATCAATTGGTTGTGGCTCATGGACGTGAGCCAATGCTTCCCATCAGCACATCAGCACGGTGGTGTTGTGGCATTAGGAGGTGTAGGTGGAGTAAAGATTGTCTCTGGTGCTTCTGGCTTTGCAGAATACACTTAAAATACTCTTGTTGGACCTTCATTGTTCTGATCACTGCTTTCTGGAACTGACTCTCTCACCTCTGCAGCTCTCAAACTCACTTTGCCTCTTTAAGAGCCTCCTTAAAATCTAATTAATGATCAATCATTGATTTTAGCAACAGTGTTTGAAGACAGGGGGTGGCACAATGGCTCAGTGGTAAGCACTGCTGCCTTATAGCGCCAGGGACCCGAGTTCATTTCCAGCCTTGGGTGACTGTCTGTGTGGAGTGTACATGTTCTCCCCCTGTTTGCGTGGATTTCCTCCAGATGTTCCAGTTTCCTCCCACAGTCCAAAGATGTGCAGGCCAGGTAAATTGGCCAAGGCAAATTGCCCATAGTGTTAGGTCATTAGTCAGAGGGAAATGGGTCACAGTGGGTTTCTCTTCAGAGGGTCGGTGTGGACTCATTGGGCTGAAGGGCCTGTTTCAACACTGTAGAATATCTAAAAAAGGGTGGCATGGTGACTCAGTGGTTAGCGCTATAGCCTCACAGCGCCAGGGACCCAGGTTCAATTCCCGCCTCGGGTGAACGTCTGTGTGGAGTTTGCACATTCTCCCCGTGTCTGCGTGAGTTTCCCCTGGGTGTTCCGATTTCCTCCCACAATCCAAAGATGTGCGAGTCGGGTGAATTGGTTATGCTAAACTGCCCACAGTATTAGGTGCATCAGTAAATGTAGGGTCAGGGAATGGTTCTGGGTGGGTTAATCTTCGGAGGGTCAGTGTGGACTTTTTGGGCTGAAGGGCCTTTTTCCATACTGTAGGCAATCCAATCTAATCTAACAGCCAAAGAATTGCTGGAACAAAAGCAGGAAATGATGGGGTTCTGATGAAAAGTCACCAGATTTGAAATGTTAACTCTGTTTTCTTCCCACAGATGTTGCCAGACCTGTAGAATTTTTCCAGCAATTTCTGGTTGTGTTTCAGATTTCCAGTAAACACAGTTATTTACTTTATCAAAGAATCACTGGGGTGGGTTAGAGTCCAAATGATGAATTCTTCTCATGGAATTTAGGGACATGGATGAGACAATAGATGTTCCCATTGTACATTCACCTTTCTGTGAAGTTCTGCCGTTCCTTTTGCTTTCTTCCCTCCTGCTTCTGAATCTATTTGTGGGAACTGCTGCCTCATCCATTTCCTGTTAGTTTGGGTCTGTCTGCTCTGTCACATTTCAGCTCAGCTTCTAATTTCACAATTTCATCTTCCACGACAGGAAACAGTTCCTCTGCTGCCTGTGAATCTGTTCTTGTTCTCACTCTCACTGTTGGAATCCTGAGGCTGTCTTTTATTCTGTCTTGGGTTTCTTCACATTCATTGGATGGTTATGACAGGGCAACAACAGAGTGAGTCGAGGGTTTCATTTCCCTTTCCACTCAACCCTGTCCCCACTAGCTCCAGCTGTCTGTACAAGGGTTAACTGCTGTTTATGTTTCATCTTCTGTACTGGATAAGATTGTCTGGTTTATGAGAACTGTTTTTCATTACCAGGTGGATATTCCTGTGAGACAGTTAGAATGTGAAAGAGTTAACTCATATCACAACATAAGATCCACCATCAGGATAGAAAGGACAGTTCCTGAGAGGAGCTAACCAGTTCTAAGTTCTCAGTTCACTGTGATGGTCTTTGTTGTGAAAAAGTAACTTGTCCTTTTAAGTCCTGCCTGAGGTCTCCCAGAGACTCTCACGTCACTCAGATGGAATATAACTTGCTATTCAGTATGATGTTGTGGTTCTGTTCGCCGAGCTGGGAATTTGTGTTGCAAACGTTTCGTCCCCTGTCTAGGTCTCAGAGAACAGCCAGGGAATTCCTAGAGGCATGGCACTCATCCACAGACTCTATCAACAAACACATCGGCCTGGACCCAATGTACCGGTCACTGCAGTGGACAGCTGGAACTAACAACCGGAAGCGGCAGAGACAAACCACTGTAAATGCCGGAGGAAACATCACAGAAGTGCTTCACAGGAGGCTCCCAAGCACTGAGGATGTCACCTAGACAGGGGACAAAATGGTTGCAACACATATTCCCAGCTCGGCAAACAGAACCACAACAACGAGCACCCGAGCTTCAAATCTTCTCCCAAATTTTGAATTCAGTATGATGTCATAAACCAACTTTGTTTATCAAGGCCGAGCCACTCTTCTGCCAAAGAGTTAATCTGGGTATACTTCCCCACTTGGTCTCAGTAACTGAGAGGAATAGCAAGAAGAATGATTGGAGACACTGAAACTACACACAACATCCCTGTTTTCCCTCTGTCTCTCTTCTGAAATATTGGGGTTCCATTTGCTACCCTCTAATCTGTAGAAAATGTTTCAGAGAATGTAGAGTCTTGGAAGATGACCATCAATGCATCTATTATTTCCAGAGCCACTTCTTTAAATGCTCTGAGATGTAGATTATTAAACCCTGGCGATTTATCATCAATTTCACCAATACCACATCTCGACTAATTTTGGTTTCTTTCATTTCCTTGCTCTCATGAAACCATGTGTTTCCCAATGTTTCTGGAATGTTCTTTGTGTCCACCTTTGTGAACACAGAACCAAAATCCCCTGTTTCTAGCTGTAAGGGACTGACATTTACCTTTACTAATTTTTTTCTCACAGTCAGAAGTCACATGATACCAGGATATATTCCAACAGGTTTATTAGAGATCACAAGTTGTTGGTCTTCAACTGATGAAGGAGCAGCGTTTTGAAAGCTTGTTATTTTAAATAAACCAGTTGTGATGTTGTCCACCCCAGTCTAACACCAGCTCCTTCACAATCTTTTTCTATTCACATTCTGACAGAGACCTTTCCAGTCAGTTGTATGTTCCCCTCAAGGTTATTTTCATACATGATTTTTTCTTCCTGAATCAATCATTAATCAATCACTCCTTGGTTCTGTTGTCTTTTAGTGGAATTTGTTTGCCTCTTCCTTGGATCTAATACTATCTCTAATTTTCCACGTTAGCCCCCTTTCCCATTTTACTTTTGTTTCAGGCAGCAGTAGCTGTGGTAAAGATCCTGTATCCAGGGAATGGAGGGAGAGGTTCCCCATTTCCCCCCAAGTCTGACTTCCAGGACCCTTACCTATGGAGAGGCCTCAGTTTGCTGAGGCTAGAGAGGCTGTATCTCTGTCGATCTTTGGGGAAATCCAGCTCCTTTAAATGCTGCCTGGCTGCCTTTTCTAATGCAGCAGACCCTTCCCAGTTGCAATCCTTAGATCTGCTGTGGATTGTCAGGAAGCCTCTCCCACTATGAATAGTCCAGGGAAAAGGATTGCAGTGTGTGGCAAGTTAGCTTGTGTCAGACAGTGGTTCAACAGTGTGATCTCAACATGTCACTGTTATAGCAACATCTGTACTGCTGTTCTCAGCACAGTGACTGATAGCCAGGATATCAATCAGGATCTAACCATCACAACTAGTTCAGTCTGACAACCTGTTCCCTTTCTTTAATATAGGACTGAGACTGCTGAGAGAGTCCCTTTAATTCCATATGGGAGTTTAGAAAAATCAGATTCCTGTTTGTTTATTGATTTTTTCTGTTTTGAAGGTGCAAACGTTCCAGACCTTCTCCAGTATCCGATCCTGGAACGTGTCACCGAGGGTCACACTGCCCGGTTACTGTGCACCATGAGGAACGCCGCAGTGACAGACACCGATGTTTACTGGTATTGGGAACAACCAGGAGGAAGGACAGTGTGGATCTTGAGGCATTACACATCGAATTATATACAACTGTACTCAGGATTCACTGAGCAATTCCAGCCTTCCAGAGACCTCTCCAGTAATAGCTTCATTCTGACCATCACAAACGTCCAGCCCAGTGACACAGGGGTCTATTACTGCTCAGTCTGGGGATCGATCTATGGGAGAGGAAGCCAGCTCATTGTTGACAGTAAGTAGAGTTTACATGACAATCACGTCCAACAATAACCTCTTGCCCAATGAATGAATTGGAGATCAGTTTGTGATCAAGAAGATTGAGGAGGTGATAGAGAGTGATCTCGGGGATGGATTCACTGTGGAGAGGAAGCTGAGCTCAGATTCAATGTAGGTTGGGCAAGTGAAAAGAGGATTTATTTATGATAATGGGCAGATGACTTTATGGGAAACGTGGAGCTTTATACTGCAGAATCAGTGATATTAATTCCATTTGATTCACAAGAGTGTCATTGTTATTGGGCTGGATGAACAGAGTCAGGGAGATTGCTCTATGAGGTGCCACATCTGCAGGGGAATCTCCCAGGGATTGGGAATGAACCATAGAGCACAAAGGGGCACGCACATCTCTCTCCATTTCAGAGACAATTGGCTCGATTCAGGTTAAAGGGAACCACTCCACATTGAGCACAATTCAAGGGACGAAGGAACTCACTCTCCATGAGCTCCCACAGCTGACACTGGGACTGAGGCTGAGATGTTGTCATACTTCTACATTATATTCCTGCCATCTGATCCACCTGACTAGGGAAGAGTGATCATAATATTCTGGGAGTTTCAAACATATTTACCTGGAGCTTTGTGTTGAATGTTGCTGAGAGCTTGACTTCAGACCCCATGCTGGCTCAGGTAGTTCCTGGGGGTTTCTCTTCTCCTTGCCCCATTGTGGCTGAGGGAGAAGCCAATAGCAGATCAGTGTCAACCATGATGCCAGTCTAAAGAATCCCATCTGCATACACATGGCCCATATCCCTCTATTCCCTCCCTGTAAAAGTGTCAGTCTAAATGCCTCTAAAATGTTCCTGTTTCTACCATCTCCCCTGGCAGTGCAATACAGGCACTGACCATCCTCTGTGCAAAAACTTTTCCTCACACATTATTAATAAATATTTCCCTCTGCTAAATTTATTCCCCCTCACCCCCTGCCTCCAGTATTTGACATTTGCATCCTGGCAAAAATACTCTGACTATCCACCTTATCCATGACTCTCATAATTTTATAAATTTATATCAGGTCATCCCCCAGGCTCTGATGCTTTTCCGAAAGCAATCCAAGTTTGTCCACCCTGTCTTTATAGACTGATACACTCCAATCCAGGCAACATCCTGGTAATCCTCTTTTGCACCCTCTCCAAAGCCTCCATATCCTTGCAGCACTGTGCTGACCAGAACTGCATGCAATACTCCAAATGTGGCTGTACTAAAATGCAATACAGCTTCAACATGACGTGCCAATTTTCATACTCAACACCCCAACCAAAGAAAACAGGCCGTGTGCCTTCTTTCCCACTTTATTCACTTGTAATGCCACTTTCCAGGAGCTATGGACTTACATATCTAATCCCTTTGTTTTTCAATTCTCATAAGGTTCCTACCATTTACTGTCTACTTTCCTCTGACAAGTGACTTCCCAAAATGCATCACATTTGTCCAAATGAAACTCCATCTCCCATTTCTTGACCCAAATTTCCAACTGAACAAAATCCCACTGCATCTTTTGACAACCTTACTGGCTATCCAAAACTCCTCCAATTTTTGTGACATTTCAAATTTATTGAAACACAAAATTATAGTAAATAGAGCAGGAGTAGGCCATTTGTCCCTTCAAGCCTGCATGACCATTCAATAGAATCATGGCTGATCATGTAATTTCTGTATCCCATTGCTGCCCTCTCTCCACACCGTTTGATCCACAAAGGGTCATGTCCAGCTTCCTCTTAAAAATCAAATGAACTTGCCCCAACAGCTTCCTGTGGGAGAGAATTCAGGTTGTCAACTCTGAATGAAGAAATTCTTCCTCATCTCAGTGTTGTGTGGTTTTTTCCTTATTCTTAGATCATGACCCCCTAGTTCTGGACTTCCCCAACATTGGGAACATTCTTCCTGCATCTAGCCTGTCCAGTCACATCAGGATTTTTTACGTTTCTATGAAATCCTTCCTCATTCATCCAAGTTCCAGTGAGTACAAGCCCAGTTGATCCAATCTTTCCTCATATGTCAGCCCTGCCATCCCAGGAATCAGTCTGGTGAACCTTGACTGCATTCCTTCAAAAATGTCCTTCCTCAGTGGAGGAGAACAAAACTGCACACAATACTCAAGGTGTGGCCTTACCAAGACCCTGTATAACTGCAGCAAGACATCCTTATTCCGATACTCAAATCCTCTCACTATGAAGGTCAGCATGCCATTAGCTTTCCTCACTGCCTGCTGCACCTGCATGCCAACCTTCAGTGACTATTCCACCATGACACCTAAGTTTCATTGCACCTCACCTCTTCCTAAAAGCCACCATTCAGATCACAAAGTGCTATTCTGTTTTTTGTGGCCAATGTGAATAACCTCACATTTATCCAGATTATATTGCATTTGCCAAACATTTGCCCACTCAGCCAGTCTGTCCAAATCACCCTGCAGCCTCTTTGCATCCTCCTCACAGCACATACTGCTACCCAACTTATTGTCATCTGCAAATGTGGTGACATGGCATTCACTTAATTCATTCAAATTGTTGATGTATATTGTGAACAGCTGGGGTCCCAGCACTGCACCCTATGATACCAAACCCGTCACTGCCTGCCACTCTGAAAAGGACCTGTTTATTCCAACTCACTGCTTCCTGTCTGCCAATCAGTTCTCTATCCACGTCAATACATTACCTCCGATACCATGAGCTTTGATTTACATTACTAATCTCTTGTGTGGGACTTTGTCAAAGTCTCTGGAAAGTCCAAATACACAACATCTACTAATTCACCCTTGTCCACTCTACTGGTCACATCCTCAAAAAATTCCAGAAGATTTGTCAAGTATGATTTCCCTTTAATGAATCCATGCTGACTAGGACCGATTCTGTCAGCACTTTCCAAATGCTCAGTTATTACGTCTTTAATGTTTGACTCCATCATTTTCCCTACCACTGATGTCAAGCTCACCTGCCTATACTTATAGATTCCCTACTGTATGGAAATAGGCCCTTTGTACTAACAAGGTTATATTTCCCCACTTACTCTCTCCTTTGTTTTTTTAAAGAATGGGGCTACATTAGCTGCATTGGAACACTTTCAGAGTCTACAGAATGCTGGAAAATGATCACCGATGCATCCATTATTTCTAGAGCCACTTCCTTAAGTACTCTAGGATGCAAAGCATCAGCCCTTGGGGACTTATCAGGTTTAGATTAGATTACATTACAGTGTGGAAACAGGCCCTTCAGCCCAACAAGTCTGCACCGACCTGCTGAAGCGCAACCCACCCATACCCCTACCTATCACTATGGGCAATTTAGCCATAGCCAATTCACCTTACCTGCACATCTTGGGACTGTGGGAGGAAACCGGAGCACCCAGAGGGAACCCACGCAGACACAGGGAGAACGTGTAAACTCCACACAGTCAGTCGCCTGAGGCAGGAATTGAACCCAGGTCTCTGGCGCTGTAAGGTAGCAGTGCTAACCACTGTGCCACCCAGTTTGAATTCCATCAGTTTCCCCAATACCATTTCCTGACCAATAAGGATTTCCTTCAATACCTCCTTCATGCTTGACACTCTGTCGCCTCGCATTTTCTGAAGGAAGATCCAAAGTATTTGTTCACCTGGTGAAAGGAAAAAACAAATGAATTGTGGCTGTGCAAATCAGAATCAAAAACAGAAGTGGCTGGAAAAGCTCTGCAGGTCTGGCAGCATTGGTGCAGAGAAATCAGAGAAATCAGAGTTGGGTCCAGTAACACTTCCTTAGAACTGTTATGTGGAAAGGTCACCAGACCTGAAACATTAACTGATTTCTCTGCTCAGATGCTACCAAACCTGCAGAGCTTTTCCAACAACTTGCATTGTTCAAGTGGTCCGCCATTTCTTTGTTGTTCAATGTGAACTCACCTGATTCTAACTGTATCTACATTTGTCTTCACCAATCATTTGTTGATTCCATATCACTCAAAGATTTTACCATCAGTTTTTATGTTTTCCACAAGCATAATTTCATGTTCTATTTTTCCTTTCCGAATTAAAGCCTTTGTCCTCCTCTGCTGAATTTTAAATTTCTCCCAGTCTTCAGGTTTGCTGCTTTTTGCTGGTGAAGTTATGCATCTCATCTTTGGTTTTGTTACTGTTCCTGATTTCCCTTGGTAGCCACAGTTGAGCCACCTTCCTTGTTTTACTGTTATGCCAAATAGGGATATAGAATTGTTGAGGTTCATCCATATGTTCTTTAAATGTCTGCCATTATCTATCCACCATTAATCCCATAGGTATCCTTGGCCAGATTATCCTATACAATACATGCTTCATACCATCAACGTTAACTTTATTATTTTCAAGGCCCTACTTCTGATTTAATTGTGCCACTCTCCATTTTAATGAAGAATGCTACCATATTATGGTCACTCTTCCCATAGGATTTCACACCACAATGTTGCTAATTAATCTTCTCTCATTACACAATGGCCAGTCTAGGGTGGCTTGTTGTCCAGTTGGTTTCTTGACATATTGCCAACGAAATCATCCCACAAACATTCCATTGTGTGGCAACTTCAAGGGATCAATGCACTTGCACACACAGATCCCTCTGTTCCTCCACACTGCCAAGAATCCTGTCTTTAATCCTATATTCAGCATTTGAGTTCGACCTTCCAAAATGCATCACTTCGCATTTATCCAGGTTGAACTCCATCTGCCATTTCTCAGCCCAGCTCTGCATCCTGTCTATGTCACACTGCAGCCTGCAATAGCCCTCGATACTATCGACAACACCTCCAACCTTTGTGCCATCTGCAAATTTACTAACCCACCCCTCAACCTCCTCATCCAAGTCATTTATAAAAACTACAAAGAGCAGATGCCCAAGAACACAGCCCTGCAGGACACCACTCAACACTGACCTCCAGGCAGAATACTTTCCATCTACAACCACTCTCTGCCTTCTGTCAGCCAACCTGTTTGTAATCCAAATAGCCAAATCTCCCTGAATCCTATACCTCCTGGCTTTATGAATGAGCCTACCATGGGGAACCTTATCAAATGCCTTGCTGAAGTCCATATACACCACATCCACTGCTTGACCTTCGTTGAGCTGTGTTGTCACCTTCTCAAAGAACTCAATCAGATTTGTGAGACATGACTTGCCCCTCACAAAGCCATGCTGACTGCCTTTAATCACACTATGCTTTGCCAAATAGTCATAAATCCAATCCCTCAGGATTCCTTACAACACTTTGCTGACCACAAACGTAAGACTGACTGGCCGCTAATTGCCAGGGATTTCCCTATCACCCTTCTTGGAAAGGGGAACAATATTTGCCTCCTTCCAATCCTCCGTATGACCCCCCGTGGAGAGTGAGGAGGCAAAGATCGTCACCAGTGGCTTAGCAGCCTCCTTTCTGCTTCCCAAGCAGCCTAGGATAAATCTGGTCTGGCCCGGCCCTGGGGACATATCAATCTTAATGTTTGCCAAAATTTCCAGTGCATCAACTTCATCTTGTCAAGCCTGTAACCCAGCTCCTCAAAGTTTTCATTCACCACAAGGTACCTTTACTTCATGAAAACCAAAGCAAAAACTCATTTAGGTCTTCCCCTATCTGCTCAGACTCCATGCACAAGTTCCCTCCGCTATCCCTGATCGGCCCTACCTTCTCCCTGATCATTCTCTTCTTTCTCACATCTGAGAAAAATGTCTTTGGGTTCTCCCTAATCTTTTCTGCCAAGCATTTTTTGTATTGAAAATGTGTTGCTGGAAAAGTGCAGCAGGTCAGGCAGCATCCAAGAAGGAGAATTGATGTTTCGGGCATGAGCCCTTCTTCAGGAAGGGCCCTTCTTCGGGCTCATGCCCGAAACGTCGATTCTCCTGCTCCTTGGATGCTGCCTGACCTGCTGCGCTTTTCCAGCAACACATTTTCAATACAAAAAAGTCTTGGCAGGAAAGATTAGGAAAGATTTTCAGCTCTGATCTTCAGCATCTGCAGTCCTCACTTTCTCCTCGAAACCTTTTTTGTGCTCCCTGCTGGCTCTCCTCAGTCTACTTCTGAGCTCCTTTCTAGCCAGCCTGTAATCCTCTAAAGCTGTGCTAGATCCTTACTTCCTCCACCTTACATAAGCTGCCTTCTTCCTTTTGACGAGAAGCTCCTCTGTTCTCGTCATCCAAGGTTCCTTAATCTTACCCCTTCTTACCTGTCTCAGAGGAACAAATTCGTGCATCACTCGCAATAACCGCTCCTTAAACAGTCTCTACACATCTGCCCTTTCTGTGGAACAATTGCTCCCAGTCTGTACTTCCCAACTCCTGCCTGATAGCGTCATAATTTCCTTTTCCCCAATTAAATATCTTCCCTCAGTAACTGCTCCTTTCCCTCTCCAAGGCAATGCTAAATGTGAGGCAGTTGTGGTCTCCCACCGTGTGCATAGATGGTGGATAGACTTCAGGCTATCAGAAAATGAGTTACTTGCTGCAGTATCCCTCGTCTTGTAGTCACTGTGTTTACGTGGTGCATCTAATTTCGCTTCTGGTCAATTGTAACCCCAAGGAAGGATTTTGACAGTGGGGAATTCAGTGATGGTAACACCATTGAATGTCAAGGGGTGGTAGTTAGAGTATCTCTTCTTGGTGATTGGCACGTGGTAATTATAGCAATCCTGAGATTACTACCTTTGCAATCCTACTTTTTAATTTAACTCCAAACTCCCTATCAGATTGTGGGACCTCATCCTGTCCTGTTTTTCACTGAGATCATTAGTGCCTATATGCCCTCCCACAGCTGGCTGTTCATCCTCCCCCTGTTGAATATTCTGCAGCAGTTCCAAGACATCTTTGACCCTTGGAACAGGGAAGCAACATACCATCCCAGACTCTCATTTACAACTGCAGAAACACCTTTCTAATCCTCTTACAATTGAATCCCCAATCACTACAGCCCTGACACTCTTCTTCCTGACCTCCTGTGCAGCAGAGCCAACCACTGTGCCATGAAGCCAGCTGCTGCCACCTTCCCCTGGTGAGCCACCTCCCCCAACAGTATCCAAAATAGTTATACCTGTTATGGAGGGTATTGATGACAGGGCACAACTGCACTGTCATCCAACTATTCCTCTGTCTAATGGCCACCCAGTCCCTATCTTTCTCAGTAATTTTTATCTGCAGTGTGACCAACTTACTGAACCTGCTATCCACGACTCCCTCAGTATCACAGATGCTTCACAGTGAATCCAGTCGGAACTCCAGAGCTGTCAAGCGGTCAGGCAGGAGCTGCAGTTAGACTCACTTCCTGCTCGTGATGGAGTCAGGGACATCGGAACGGTCTCTGAGTTTCTGCACAGGAGGAGCATGACACGGGTCTTGGATCTCCTGCCTTGACTTAACGTTTTAGTCCAACAACAGGAGCACAGTAAAGAGAAAATGAAAGAAGAAAAGATATTCACCAGTCACTCACTTACCTGCTGCTTGTGACTTCACTGGTATATGTCCTTCTGCTTCTCCTTTACCCTCTGGTCTTGAGCAGCTGTAGGTGTTTGCTCCTCCTCCAACTGCCTTACCTCACCGCTGCTCGCCCTCCTCACTGAGGCCCAGTATTGAAGTAAGCGTACACTTCAACTCCAGCAGCACTACATCCACAAAGCAGCCCTTAAAATATTCAGTCTGCTAAAGTTTTCTTCCTTTTATTAACTAGGCGAAAGTGAGGACTGCAGATGCTGGAGATTAGAGTGAAGATTAGTGTGTTGCTGGAAAAGCACAGCACGTCAGGCAGCACCTGAGGAGCCCCTGCCCGAAACATTGATTTTCCTGCTCCTCGGATGCTGTCTGACCTGCTGTGCTTTAGCAACAGCACACTAATCTTGACTTCCTTCTATTTACTCCTGGGCAGTGACTACGATGACTCCTCCCAGAATCCTTCTCAGCAACATCCTCTGATCAGACTGAACATATTTTCATAGAACATAGAACAGCACAGAACAGGCCCTTTGGCCCACGATGTTCTGCCGAGGTTTAATCCTATTGTAAAATATAGTAACTTAACCTACACACCCCTCAACTCACTGCTCTCCATGTGCCTGTTCAGCAGTCGCTTAAATATCCCTAATGACTCTGCTTCCACCACCACCACTGGAAATGCATTCCATGCATTCACTATTCTCTGCGTAAAAAACCTATAACACTGACATCTCCTCTGAGCTTTCCCCTAATATCTTATAACTATGACTCTTTGAACCCGTCAATCGTGCCTGGGGGAAGAGTCTCTAGCTATTGACTCCATCTATTTCTCTCATTATTTTGTATACCACAATCAGGTCTCCTCTCTTCGTCCTTCTCTCCAGAGAGAAAAGTCCTAGCTTTTTCATTCTTTCTTCATAAGGCAAGTCTCACCAGGGACTTGTAGAGCTGGAGCTAAACCTCACGGCTCTCAAACAAGATCCCCCGTTAATGAAAGCCAAAACACCATATAATTTCTTAATAAACAGATCCACTTGGGTAGCAACTTTGAGGGATCTATGTACCTGCACACCCAGATCCCTCTGTTCCTCCACACTGCCAAGAATCCTGTCTTTAATCCTATATTCAGCAGTCGAGTTTGACCTTCCAAAATGCATCACTTCACATTTATCCAGGTTGAACTCCATCTGCCATTTCTCAGCCCAGCTCTGCATCCTGTCTATGTCGCACTGCAGCCTGCAATAGCCCTCGATACTATCAACGACACCTCCAACCTTTGTGTCATCTGCAAATTTACTAACCCACCCCTCAACCTCCTCATCCAAGTCATTTATAAAAACTATAAAGAGCAGAGGCCCAAGAACGCAGCCTTGCAGGATCCCACTCAATACTGACCTCCAGGCAGAATACTTTCCATCTACAACCACTCTCTGCCTTCTGTCAGGCAGCTAATTCTGAATCCAGATAGCCAAATCTCCCTGCATCCCATACTTCCTGACTTTATGAATAAGCCTACTATGGGGAACCTTATCAAATGCCTTGCTGAAGTCCATATACACCACATCCACTGCTCAACCTTCATTGACCTGTCTTGTCACCTCCTCAAAGAACTCAGTATGAGTTGTGAGGCATGACCTGCCCCTCACAAAGCCATGCTCACTGCCAAATAGACATAGATCCTACCCCTCAGAATCTTTCCCAAAACTTTGCTGACCACAGACATAAGACTGACTAGTCTGTTACTGCCAGGGATTTCCCTATTACCCTTCTTGAAAAGTGGAACAACATTCGTCTCCTTCCAATCCTCCTATACGACTCCCGTGGAGAGTGAGGAGGCAAATATGTTTGCTAGTGGCTTGGCAACCTCCTTTCTTGCTTCCCAGAGCAGCCTAGGATAAATCTGGTCTGACCCTGGGGACTTATCAATCTTAATGTTTTCCAAAATTTCCAGCACTTCGACTTCATCAATCTTAATCTGGTCAAGCCTGTATCCCATTCCTCAAAGTTCTCATTCACCACAAGGTCCCTTTACTTCATGAAAACCAAAGCAAAAACTCATTTAGGGCTTCCCCTATCTGCTCAGACTCTACGCACAAGTTCCCTCCGCTATCCCTGATCGGCCCTACCTTCTCCTTGATCATTCTCTTATTCATCTCTTTCATTCAAATCATTTGCATATATGATAAGCAACAGAGGTCCCATCACTGATCCTTGCAGAATACCACTGATCACACACCTCCAGATAGTAAAAGACCCCTCCACAGTAACCCCCTGTCTTCTGTCACCAAGCCAATTTTGTATCCAATGTACCAAGTCACCATGGATCCCATGTGACTTAATCTTCTGTACCTGCCTACCATGAGAGACCTTGTCAACTGCTTTAGTAATGTTCATGTGGACAACACCCACTGTCTGATCCTCACAGTCACGTTTGTCACTTCTTCAAAAAACAGTATCAAATATGTAGACATAACATCCTCCATACAAATCCATGCTGACTATCCCTAATAAGTCCATGCTTTTCCAAATAAGGAAAAAAAAACTATTAGATATATTCTCTAATTATTTCCCTACCACTGATGTAAAGCTCACCAGCCTATAATTTCCTAGATTATCCCTGTTATCCTTCTTAAACAAACGAACAATATTGACTATTCTCCAGGCTTCTGGGACTTCACATGTGGCGAACGAGGATACAAAGACCTCTTGCAGGCCCCAGCAATTTCCTCTCTTTCCTCCTATCGTATCCTGGGACACTCCCATCAGGCCCTGGGGTGTTTTCGAACAAAATATTTTTCAAACCACTCACCCAGCACCTTCTCCTTTTTGTCAACATGCCCGAGAATATTAAGGACCTGATTTTATCATCATAATGTCCTTCTCCTTTCTGAATATTGATGCAAATTAAGGGCCACACTCACTTCCCCTGGCTCCATGCATACATTACCTCCTTTGCCCTTGTGTGCCCCTTCCCTTCATTAGCTACCTTCTTGTTCCCAATTAATGTGTAAAATACCTTGGGTTTCTCCTTAATCTGATGTGCCAAGGACATTTCATGGTCATTCTGCTCCTCCCCCCCCCCTTCCCTTTATTCCACATTTCAGCTCTTTCTTGCTTCCTTTGTATTCCTCAAGGGCATTATATGACTTCAATTTCCTAAACCCTACAATTTCAATCACTGGGCCAGGCTCATTCCCAAGTACAAAATCCAGAACAGCTTCATTACTTGTTGGACCATCTAGATATTGTATCAAGAAAGCCTCCCTGTTTGCAATGAATAAATTCAGCCCCATCGAAATCTCTGACACCAAAGGAGTCCATCAATGTCGTAGACTTTAAAATCACCCACTGAATCAAACCTGCTGCTTTTCAATTGAGAAATACAGACAGAGTCATACAGCACAGAAAGAGACACTTTGATTCAACGCATCTCTGTTGACCAGATATCCCAATCTAACATAGACCCATTTGTCAACATTTAGCCCACTACCATCTCAATGAATCTTATTCATACACTCATCCAGATTCCTTTTAAATGTTGTAATTGTACCCACCCCCACTATTTCCTCTGATCGCTCATTCCATATGCACACAATTATCCGCTTGGAAAAGTTACCACTCAGGTCCTCATACCTGTGGAATCCATGTCCCTCATGATTTTATAAACCTCCATACAATCACTCCTCAATCTCCAACTCTCTGAGGAAAAATGTCCCAGTTTATTCAGCCACTCCCTATAGCTCACACCCTTCAGTCCTGGCAACATCTTTGAAATTTCTTCTACAAATTCTCAAGTTAAACAACATCTTTCATATGGAAAGGCAACCAGAAATTATAGCAATATTCTAAAGGTTGCCTCACCAATGTCTTGTAGTGCCATAACATGACATCCCAACTACTCTACTCAATGTCATATCCAACAAAGTCAAGTGTACCAAAGACTTGCTTCACCATCCTCTCTACATGTGAATTCACTTTCAAGAAACTATGAAGCTGCATCCCAAGCTCTTTTAAATGACAGCTCACAGGGTGAAGTAACTCCACAAAGGCCGGTATCCCATCACCCAGATCGTCTTTATTAAATCATGCAGATTCTTAGACAGAGGTCCGGCTTCCCACTCTCAGAGTGAGCAGAATCTCTAACACTCCTGTTTATTTCTTTCAGCCAGGGCTCTCTGATTGGACCAGGTTAATAGCCCCAGTCAGGGAACTCATATTCTAAGATATCCACCTGGCTGAACTTGTTAAAATCACCACATCCTTTCCCCTCTATGTCCGGGGATGTAGGCCTGTTCTTTCTCTTGAATGGCCTAATTCAAATCTGTTTTGTCATTTCCAGGAATCCAGCTGTTCATGTTGCTTGACCAAATGTTTTTTTTTTAGAACACTTAGTTGTGTCAAGTAGTTCTGCTGTTTTATCTCTCTTAAAGGCATCGTGCACCCACATCTTCATAACACCTCCCCCCTCTGTGGGTAAAGAATTTGCCTCTGTCGGTAAAGTTTATCAGAAAGAACAGGGAAGAAGGGCAAAATGGTATAATTTTGAGAGATACAGGATCTAACTAGTCGTTGATAGTAAGACATTAGTAAAGATGCACTCTTCCTGATCTGTTACCTGAGAGTATGGAAATTTGTAGGATAGATGGACAGAGATTTAGCATTCCCCTATGTAAGATCAGGTTGGAGTGACATCTTAAGACTGGGGAAGTTACAGTAGTAATGATTGACAGAGTGTCAGTTCCAGGAATTCAGTTTGTTCTTAGGAATGATTTGGCAGAATCCAAGGTGGGAACAACACCCGTTGTTGTGGAGAAGCCCAAAGAGGACCAAGACACTGATGAGTTAAAACAGAAATATCCTGATATTTTCACAGACTGTGTTGTAACCAGATCCCACTATCATAAGTCACAGCACGAAATAAAAAGTAAAGGGAAAGATGAAAGAGTTGAGGTTCACTGAGAGTACACCCTGTTTGATGTTATGGTGCAGGAAAAACCTGAACAGACAGACGGTCAGTGTTATGGACTAGGCTAGACCACTCAAAACAGTCTTTAGCAGGCAGCCCAGACCATAACTTCACAATTTGTTTCAGTAAGTGAAAATTACCCGGAGTAAATTAACGAGGTTGACTACTAGATTGTAAAACAGACAATAAGTTATTCACAAAATTACACAATGAAACACAAAGAACAGAATAAAGAACCCTTATAGAACTCAATCTATCCAAACTAGACTTAAGTATGCTGTTCCAAATCTACACAACAGTTCCAATAACTCCCTTTAAAAATCAGTATAAATGGAATACATGCTTACAGGTTGAAGTTGAAGGGCAGAAGAAGAGACAGAATTTCCACACAGCTGGCTGCTGAAACCACAACCAGTTCAGGACTAAATTAAACCGCTCAGCTAGAGAAATGACCACTCCTCTTTCATTATACAAGTCACTTCTAAAGCATGACCACTTTGGCCTGAGGTCTCATCTGTTCACAAATAAACAAAAGGCCTTTCAAAATCCTTTTCATCTCTGTACCAAACCAGACTGATCATAACCTGGCCTAGTTTATTACCCCTCTGAAAAAAAACAAGGACACAGTATCCTTGAGAAAAGAAACAGCTTTTAGAAAAAGGGACTAGCTTTGTGACATCTCCCTCCTTTAAAAAAAGGACCATCCACACCACAAGATGGCTTCATTCTTAACCCTTTAAAACCTGGTTAGTAGTCTAAACGCTCATATACACTATGCTGACTTTAAACATGCAAACGTGCACAACCACATCCAAATTCAGGCCACGGTACACCCACCACCAAAAGCCAACGTATCTCATTTGAGTATCTAATGCACTTTTAGTTAGATTTACCACCAAGCCTGCTTTTCGAAGTCGATCAAACAAATCTGATAAATGCTAAAATGTTCTTTCCATAAGTGTCTAAAAATCACCAACAATAACCCTTAATAGCCAGTTTCTGAAATGTGCCTGGAGCGTTTTTCATGCCAACTGATATAGTTCATTTGGTATTATGAAAATCAAAATTGCCTTTACTCTCTCTGATGGATGTACTTGCCAGGAGCCTCTGAGCAAGTCTAACTGAGAAATGTAAGTTGTTTGTTCCACTTTTTTGATACAGTTCTCCAACCATGAAATTGGAATTGCATCAGTCTTTGTAATGATGTTGACTTTGTGATAGTCCACACAAAACCATTTGGTAGTATCTGGCTTTGGCACCATGAGGTTAGGAGTGCTCCAGTCACTGTAACTCACTTCAATTATGCCATCTTGGAGCATGCGCTCTATCTCCTTCTGAACCTGCGTCAACTTTAGAAGGTTATGCCAATAAGGATGTTGCTTAATCGGGACAGCATCTCCTATCTCTACATCATGCACAATTAGGTTAGTACTTCCCAGTTTATTTCCGCATATTTCCCTATGTGATAGTTATAATTCTTTGAGGCCTTTTTGATTTCTTTTTGGAAGGTAACCCAATAATTTTATCCCAATTTTGACAACTTCTCATTGTCCAATTTGATTTGAGGAATGTCCAAATCAGAATACTTTGAACTTGCTTCTTCCTTCAGTGCTGTAATCATTAACACCTTCTCCTCTTGCTTTCCTTCCCTATCAAAACACCTTTTGAGCATATTCACATGACACACTCTGAGGTTTCTTCCTGACTGGAGTTGTTATCAAGTCATTCACCTCACTCAATTTCCTCCCGATTTGATATAGTCCAATAAACTTTGCTTTTTAAGGCTCACCTGTTATTAGAAGTAACACCAATACCTTATCCCCAATTACAAAATTGTGAATTTGTGATTTCTTATCCTCTTCTTGTTTCGTTGTATGCTGTGATACTTTTAAATGCTGTCCAGCCAACTCTCCATCTCTATTTAATCGTTCTCTAAAATTTGACACGTAGTCCAAATGGGTGGTCTCTGAATTCAGACTTATTAATTTCTCCTTAATCAAGTTTAACAGTCCTCTTACTTCATGTTCAAAAATTAATTCAAATTGACTGAATTTGGTCAATTCACCTGGTGCACCTCTGATCGCAAAAAGTACAAACGGAATTCCCTTATTGCAATCATATGGATAATCCTGACCATAAGCCCTCAACATGGTCTTTAGTGTTTGATGCCATCTCTCTAGTGCTCCCTGTGATTCCAGATGGTACACAGTAGATTTGAATTGCTTTATTCCCACGTTATCCAGAATGTCCTTAAATAGTTTGGATGTGAAGTTTGATCCTTAATCTGACTGCATTTCTATTTGTAGTCCATATCCTGTTAAAAAAATAAGTAATTCTTCTCTAACCCTTCTGGCTGTGATGCTGCATACTGGGATTGCCTCTGGAAATCCAGTCGACATATCCATTATTGTTAATAAATACTTATTCTCACTTTTTGGTTGAAGTAGGAGATCTATGCAATCACTCAAGACTCTTGTGAAAGGTTCATCAAATGCTGGAATGGGTATTAAAGGTGCAAATTTTATTACTGCCTGTGGTTTTCCTATAAGCTGACATGTATGACACATCTGGCAAAATTCAACTACATCTTTGTGTAGTCCAGGTCAGTAAAAATGACTTTGTATTTTAGCCTGTGCTTTCCTCACCTGTAAATGACCTCCAAGTGGTAGCTCATGTGTCACTTGCAGCACCTCCTTTCTATACACTACTGGCAAAACAGTTTGATGAATCTCTGCCCATTTCTCACCTGCTTGAATGTGTGACAGTCTCCATTTCCTCATTAAGACATCATTTGTGAAGTAACAACACACAGGAATGAATTCACTTTCCACCTTTTAATATAACTGTTTCAACTCTTCATCTTTCTGCTATAATTCAATCAGTTTTACGGAGATAACAATACTTGCATGTTTACCTATTGCTCCTTCTCTGTTCCACTTATCTGATCGTAGAAAGTTTCTGATAAAGCTATATCCGCTTCCTTATCTGTGCCTTTTGATCTCCCCTGCTTCACCTTGTGCCTCTGTGATCGTGTGGTCACACAATCAGAGAAAATTCCTGGATGAACATTCGCCATGTCTTCAGCTGCCTGTGTCTCCACTGACTTTTCAACTACAGTAGACAGCATGCTGACTGGTGAATCAGCTCTCTCATTTGCAAGGACAAATTGTATTCCTGGAGCTGAGAGTTTGTCCAGTACTCCTACCATGACTTCTCCACTCTTCACTGGACAATCTAAGCTCACTTTACATAATTGAGCACTTCTTGTCTCCCTTTGAATTCCTGTTACCAGTACCTTTTTCAGGCAATAGTCCCTTGGGAATGCATATCTCCTCATCCTTCTACATTACAGACTGAGAGGATCCTGTGTCCATTAATGTGGTATCCTCCTTGCCCGCTATTCCTGGCCTGTGTGAATAAACCAGACTGATCGTGCCCAGCCTAGTTTATTGTCCATCTGAAAGAAATCAAGGACAGAATATCCTTGAGAAAAGGAACAGCTCTTTGAAAAAAAGGGACTAGTTTTGTGACATCAGACAGAAATGTTTAGTCCTGAAAGACAAAGAGACTTGCAAAGGCAAGATGACATGATAAAAGATCTATAAAAAGGCAGAGAATATTCCAAAGAGTTATTGTCTGAAAGATAAAATCCTAAAACAGAAATGGAGACCGTGGCAGGTTCATGCAGAGGAGAAATGGGCCAACGTGCACCAAAATTGTGTTGCCGGTAGCATACAGATGGCAGTTGTTATGGGTAGCACACGAACCTCGTGTAGGAGGTTACCTTGGGGTTCAAAAGACTCAGACTAAAGTACAAAAACATTTTTATTAGTGTGGAATGCACAGGGATATGGATAACTTCTGCCGTACGTGTCATCGATGCCAAATGTTAGATGTGCCACAGGCGGTCATAGAACCACAACTCTGTTGCCAATCCCCACATTTGAAGAACTTTTCACGTGGGTTAAAATTGATTGTGTAGTTTCCCTCCCCAGAACTAAAAGTGGGAACCAGTACTTGTTAACCATATTGAATGTGGAAAAAGTGAGGACTACAGATGCTGGAGATCAGAGCTCAAAAATGTGTTGCTGGAAAAGCGCAGCAGGTCAGGCAGCATCAAAGGAACAGGAGAATCAGCATTTTGGGCATAAGCCCTTCTTCAGGAATCAGGGCTGAAGAAGGGCTTATGCCCGAAATGTCGATTCTCCTGTTCCTTTGATGCTGCCTGACCTGCTGAGCTTTTCCAGCAACACATTTTTAAACCATATTGGATGTGTCTACCAGATTTCCGGAGGCAAGTCCATTACGGAGTATCAAAGCAAAAAGGGTAGTAGAAGAGTTAGTAGCTTTCTTCACATGGTACGGTCTGCCCAGAGAGATTCAGTCAGAACAAGGGTCAAATTTTACTGTTGGCCGTTTCAGAAGTTTATGGATAGCTTCGGTATATAGCACTTTAAGTCTGGTGCCTATCAACCTGAATCCCAGGGAACTTCAGAAAGGTGGCATAAGATCCTGAAGACCATGTTGAGAGCATACAGTCAGGATTACTCGAATGATTGGGATAAATGTATCCCATTCGTATCGTTTGCCAAAGGGATGCTCCAAATGAATCTACTCAGTTCACTCCCTTTGAGTTAATATTCGGTCATGAAGGGACAGGCCATTTGAATTTAATTAAAGAAACATTGACAGGACCAAAGTCAGAGATCTCACACTTATTATTTATCAGAGGTGAGGGAAAGATTAATGGAGTTGGTGAGTTAGCTAAACAGCACGTAAAGAGGGCAACGTATAGAATGAAGCAGGGAGCAGATAAAAGCTCTGAGACTTGGATGTTTTCCTGAGGAGATGGTGTGTTAGTACTGTCACAATGATAGGGGATCCCTTCAAAGCCAGGTTTAGTGGTCCCTGTCAAATTGAGAAAACATTGAGTCAGGTCAACTATTAGTTAAAGATGTCAGATAGAAGATGAAGGTATTGAGAATGTCATGTGAACATCTTTAAACCATATTATATGAGAGAGAAGTAACTGGAGAAACCAGTGTTAGCTACTGTCCCGCAGAGTGAGGAATCAAATCCAGATGATTTTGATTTTGATGTGCCTCAAAATAGATTTAAAAATGAAAAAATCCTTGAGGAATGGGATAGGTTAGTAAGTTCTCGGTCTCAGGACCATAGAACGCAGTTGAAAGATTTGTGACTGCAGTATCAGGACATACATAAGAATCAGATGGGGAGGACAAATGCTATTGTACATGAAGTAAGTGTCGGGAATACTGCTCCAATAAAACAACACCCCTAGCGGCTTAATACTTTCAATGCGAGACAGGTGCAGAAGGAGGTGGAGGTCATACTCGTCGAGGGCATCATTGAACCAAGACAGAGCTAGTGGAGTTCGCCGATCATCTTAGTTCCCAAACCTGACGGGACTCAATGATTCTGCATGGGTTAGCGGAAGGTCAACACCATTACAAAATCAGACACGTATCCAATTTTTCGATTGGAGGACTGTATCAAGAAAGTCAGACAAGCCAGTTACATCACTAAGTTGGACTTAATGCGTGGGTTATGACAGGTACCTTTATCCGGAGACGGTGAAAGAAATTTCTGCATTTGCAACCCCAAATGTGCTATATCAGTTTAAAATGATGCCCTTTGGAATGAATAACGCACCCGCCACATTCCAAGGACTCCTGAACAGAGTTGTGGTTGAGTTAACAATCCTGATTCCTGATGAAGGGCTTTTGCCTGAAATGTCGACTTTCCTGCTCCTCAGATGCTGCCTGAACTGCTGTGCTTTTCCAGCACCACTCTAATCTTGAGTCTGGTTTCCAGCATCTGCAGTCCTTGTTTTTACCTTTCTTTAACAACGAGCACTGTGACTTTACGTGTCCCACCTAACCACAGTGGAAACACCTGAGACCTTTCACCTCCTTTCTACCCTCTTGGGCTTCTTTTTTATCCAGTGGCAAATTCTTACCAGTGCTCTCTACTCTTGGTTTCGTAGTGTAGGATCTCCCCTTCTCCCAACTTCTATTCCTCACAGGACGAATTTCTGGCTGGAAACTTGTCTTATGCACCAATATGTACTCATCTGCTAATTCTGCTACCCTTCTCACTTTCTGAACTTTCGGTTCCTCCATGTGAATTCTTACAATCTCTGGAAGTGAGTTTTTAAACTCCTCCAGCAGAACAATCTCTCTTAGAGCCTCAAAGATCCTATCTATTTTCAAAGCATGCTCCCATTGATCAAAATGACTATGTTTAATTCTTTCAAATTCAGCATAAGTCTGACCTGGTTCCTTTTTTATGTTTCCGAACCGCTGTCTATATGCTTCTGGTACCAATTCACAAGCAATTAAAATAGCCTATTTCACCTCTTCATAATCTCTTGAACCCTCATCTGACAGCACAGCAAATACCTCACGAGGTTTGCCTACCAGTTTAGTCTGAGCTAACATGACCCAAAAATCCTCGGACCACTCCATCTGCCTAGCCAATGTTTCAAATGAAATAAAGAAAGCTTCAACATCTTTCTCTTCAAAATGTGGCAGTTTTGACATATTTATATGCATAAACCACTACTTTCTATTTTAATCTCCATCCTGTTAACTTGACTTTGCTGATTAAGTCGCAACTTCTCAAGTTCAAATTCTGCCTCTTTCTCTCTCTCTTTTTCTCACCCTTTCTTCTTTCTCTCTTTGCTCAGCTAAGAACCTTCTCTCTCTCTCTTTTCTCTCTCTCTCCCTCTCTTCTCTCTTTCTCTCTTCCTCTTTCTTTCCTCTCTTGCTCTTTGTTTATCTTCAAACTCCATTTTCCTCAATTGTAATTCGAGTTTTTCTACCTCTGCTGAACTTGTCTGTTTCTCTGAAACACCTAAGTGTTGAGTAACTCCCTTACAATTTCAGCTTTACTTTTGTGAAATATATACATATCAATGACAAGGTTGAAAATGTAGATGGGTAGTTTAGTAAGTTTACAGATGATACAAAGATCTGCAGAGTTACAGATTGTCAAAGGATACAGTGGGTTATCGATCAGATGCAGAAAAACTCAGAGAAATGGCCGATGGAGTTTAATCCGTGTAAGTGTGAGGTGCTGCACTTTAGGAGATCAAATGTTCAGAAAAATTATACAGTTAATGGCAAGTCCCTGAATAGCATTGATGTACAGAGGGATCTTGGATTTCAAGTTCATAGCTCCCTGAAAGTGGTCATGCAAACAGAGGGTGGTAACGAAGGTATATGTAATGCTTGCCATTATTGGTTCGAGCATTGAGTACAAGAGTCAAGATGTCCTGTTGCAGCTTTTTAAGAGTTTGATTTGGCCACACTTCAATTCTGGTTGCCACATTATAGGAGGGATAAGGAGGATTTGGAGAGGGTGCAAAAGAGTTTTACCAGGTCTGCCCTGCTTGATTTAGAGAGCACAAGCTTGCATTTGCCAGGAGCAGCTGGTAAAGAGGTTAGGATTTTAAGAGATACAGGACCTTCTCAACCTGTGATGCTGAAAGGTGGGGATATATGTACTTCTGAAGGACTGCTGCCAGAAAAGGTGCGAGCACCAGGAATTCAAGGTGAGAGAAGTGCTCAGTTATGTAAAATGAGCTTAGATTGCCCAGTGAAGAAAAGAGAAGTCATGGTCGGAGTACTGGACAAACTTGCAGCTCTCGTAATACAATCTGTCCTTGCTAATGATATAGCTAGTTCACAGGTAGAAGTTCTGCCGATGGTGAATGGACAGCCAGTAGAAACTCTGGCAACTGAACGACTGCAGGATACATTTCCTAGGATTTTTCCTGACTGTGTGGAAATGAGGTCACAAAGTCACCAGAAGAAAAATAGAGAGCAAAGCGTACTAATAAGAAAATTGAAGTGGACTTAGCAGGTACCCTGTCTGTTCAGATGGTTGAGACAAACCAGGAACAGATAGATGACAAAGCAGATAAATTAACTGAGGTACTGTAGAAAGATGAAGAATTACAGCAATTGTATCAAAAGGCATACACAGAAAAAGAATCTAAATGTATCCCTGAATGTTATTAACTGAAAAAATGCATTTAACGAGGATACGGAGACCATCATATGTCCAGGCAGATGAGAAATGGGCAGAGGTTCCTGAAGTTGTTTTGTCAGTGGGTTATCTGACCTGGTCCATAACAAGCAGGACCTCTGACATTCGTGTTCTTATCTGTCAGCCAGGGCTCCCTGACTGGAACAGGTTAAACAGCCCCAATCAGGGAACTCATGTTCTATGACATTTATCTGACTGACCACATCACAGTAACTACAAAGAAACAATGATATATTCCAAGACAGGATAATGAGTGATTTAGAGGGAAACTTGCAGTGGGTAGTATTCCTATATATCTGCTGCCCTTGTCCTTCTCAATGGCAGTGAAGATAAGTTTTGAACCTGCAGCAGAAAAAAATGGTGCCTCCAAAATGTTAATCAGATTCTGACGAGAGTTGAGAAATATTATTTAACACACTTTTTATTTAATCATTTCTGTTTATTGACTATTTTTATCTGAATCAGTCACAGATGCATCTCAATTGTTCAGTGTTTTTGCAGACAGAATGGAGGTGCTCTGAGAAGTGGTCACCCAGTCTGTGTTTCATTTCCCAAATGAAGAGGAGACTACATTGTGAGCAGTGAATACAGTTTGTCTCATCACAGAGGGTGGAAAGGAGTTGAAAGGTCTCAGGTGTTTCCACTGTGGTTAGGTGGGACACGTAAAGTCACAGTGCTAGTCGTTACAGAAAGGTAAAAACAAGGACTGCAGATGCTGGAAACCAGACTCAAGATTAGAGTGGTGCTGGAAAAGCACAGCAGTTCAGGCAGCATCCGAGGAGCAGGAAAGTCAACATTTCGGGCAAAAGCCCTTCATCAGGAATCAGGTTGCTAAAAAAAGGCAATGTGGGAAAAGATGCGGTTAAGGAAGCTAAGCCAGTGGCCTTAGTGAAATTAGTAAAGGAGAATGTGTTAAATTCCTCTGGTAAAGAGAAAGCAGAGAGCTCAATATAAACATTGAACAATTCTCAGCCTTTACTCACAGATTGAATAAACTTTTTCTCCTCTTGGACCGGTTCCTCAATCTCAAACTCTTTCTCTTCTCTCTGTCTTTCTGCTTCACCATCTCGTTTGTTCTCAGTATTGCATTTAACATTCTCTTGTCTCTGTCTGGTTTTGTTTCATTCATAATTGGCATGGGTTCATCACTGGCTGAGCTGGTACTTGTTCATTGTGAATGGCCCTTGAGAAGAAATGTCTTCTCTACTACAGGAAGCAGCTGAGGCCAAAACATTGAATGTTTTCAAGGAAGATTTCGATATAGTTCTGAGGGCTATAGAGTTCAAAGGGTAAGGGGAGAATGTGGGAACAAGGGACTGAGTTGGATGAACAGCCATGATTATGTTGAAATGCAGTGTAGACACAATGGGCTGAATGGCCTCATCCTGGTCCTAGTTTGAATATTTTGAGAAGGTGATGGTGATCTGCCTTCCTGAGCTGTTGTGATTCCCTTGGTGTCGTGATATCTGATCCACTTACACTGAAGGAACGATGATGTAGTGCGATCTCATGTAAAGGTCAACCGCCTATTTTTCATCCAAAAGTCTGGAATTTTCCATATATCTCATGTAAAACTCCACCCTAGTTCTTCACAGTTAACAGATCAACATTTATGAGTCAGTGTGCCTGCCCATTACACTCCACTCCAGCTTTCCAGTCTGCTGGCTATGCCATTCCGTTCTGGGCTTTCCAGTCCACCAGCCGCCACGCTTCAATCAGATTTTCCGAATTACTGTAATTCTTGAGTTTTTTTCTTTATTCTTTTAGACTTTAATTTTTCTGCTGGTATGGTATGAATTTTGATGGACATGAATTTCAGCTCCTCAAATGTAGTATCCCTGTAATAGTCAATCCCATAAATTTAACCATAAAAAGTAGTCAAAAAAATTCAACTGATACTTGAGTATATCTAGTATGTATAGACCTACATGCACTTTATCGTACTGGGAACTGAAATATGGTGCTACAGTACCATTCTTCTATAGCAGGCAGAATGAAGATAGTTATTTTTTAGATAAATATTCAATAATGGCTATAATTCCTTTTTCCTTTTGTTGTATATTATTTTATAAAGCGATCTGGCTTTTGTTTGTCCATTTTTTGACTCATACTAAGCATGAATTTCATCCACTCAAACGCAATACTCGTGGACTAGTCAGCCCCCTAATTTCAAATTTTAAAAAGTATATAAAATGTTCCATGTTTACGCAAGTTCTATATGGTATTTTGAATTCAGGATAGTGAGTGCCCTGGAGGCGAACCTGAAAGAGATGTTGTCCCATGTACCTGCTGCCTTTGTCCTTTCAGATGGGAGAGGTTGTGCTGTTGGAGAAGCTTTGCTGAGTTACTGAATGGCAATTTGTGGATAGTACCCACTGTCCAGGAGTGTAAAAGGGAGTGAATGTTGAAGGTGTTAGTTGTTGTGCCAATCCGGTGGGCTGCTTTGTCATGGATGGCATATAGCTTCTTGAGTGTTGTTGGAGCTGCACCCATCCAGGCAAGTTGTTCCACCATCCTCCTGATTTCTGCTTTGTTGATAGATGGGAGGCAGGCTGTGGGAGGCAGAGTGTGAGCTACTCACTTTGGCCTGCTCTTGTAGACACTGTATTTATTACATTGTTCCAGTTAATAGATGAGTCAATGGGAACTCCCAGGATGTAGTTCATCAGGGAATTTTCTTCCATTTTTCTGATGGGATGTGGGCATTGCTGGCAAGGCCAGCATTTGTTCCTCATCCCTTATTGCCTTCAAACTGTGTCGCTTGCCTGTTCATTTCAGAGGGCAGTAAGAGTAAACCACATTGCTGTGGGTCTGGAGTCACATGTGGGCCAGACCAGGAAAGGATGGCAGATTTCCTTCCCTGAAGGACGTTAGTTAACCAGATGGGTTTTTACAACAATTGATGGGAACATCAGGAATTAAGGTGATATGTTTCCAGCTCTCAGTTAGCCTAGAATTGTTGTGTATTACTGTGTTACAACTCGTTTGTGAGCAAATTCAATAAAGACGCAAACAGTTGGCGCCTGGTTTGGAGACGCTGTTGCCAATGAGAGGTCTGGGTCGCAAAAAGGGTGACTCCATAATTATCTAACGCTGTGTTCACGCAGAGAAGGGTTCAGTGCCAAGGCTGCACACAGGAGCTCAACATTAATCCATCAGCCTGTATTTATCTTTAATTTGAGAATTTAACAGAATACAAAAGGATTTATTTAATTGAAATTTGCTGTATTTCACAGGCATTTGCTCCCATGAGTCAGTTCCACATTAAAACTGGATATGTTTCTCAACATCATTTAAACTAAAGATTAAACAGGGCTCATTAAGATGTGACTAATTTATCAAGGAAATTTCAAACTCTCAGCTCTCAAGTCTTTGGGCCATCATTTCCCACAACCCCCTGCAGCTCCTGTTCTGCACAATGACACTCCCATCTCTACCTCTGATGTCCTTGCCTTGAGCACCCCCTTCCTCACCCCCACCCTAGTTACTCTCCTTCTTATGACCCTCATTCATTCCCTTTGTCCAAGAGACACAGACAGAGGGACATAGGAATAGGAGTAGATCATTCAGCCCATCCAGTCTGCACCGACTCTTCAAATGAGCAGCATTCCTGACTGCCAATGTCCTGCTCTCTCCCCGCACCCTGCACACTGTTAGGATACAGAATTGGATGGAGCAATAGTGAATCAGAGAGGGTGTGCTCAGGGACCACCGATTGCAGGCTGTTTGAAACTTTCAGCTTTTTTCTTTCAGTTTTCAGTGAGAATGAAACTTTTTAAATGGCTGCTCAATCTCTTTCAATCAGTCAGTCATGAGCACTGTGAAATTCTCCCCTTGATAGTTTATTCACAAAATGAATCACAGCAGCAAATTGGAAAGCATTCAGTGATGGATATGTTTCAAATCATTCCCCCTCAAATTACAAACAGCAATATCCACACAGGAAGCTTCAGTTTATCCTCTGTAAATTGTCACATAACCAAGAGGAGATTGCATAAAATATTACAAATCCAGTTACATTATGTTTTTTCTTTTCAATATGAACAGATCCATTGGCTGATCCAGTCCTTATTCAGGATCGAGTGGTCAGCAAGGTAGTAGAATGTGAAACTGTTGAGTTCCAGTGTGGCATGTACAATGCCAGTGTGATTGACACTGATTTCACTGGCACTACCAGCGACCTGGCAGCAACAGGGAGTGGGTGATAAGACACTTTGTGAATGGCACCCTCACCAAGACCCAGGGTTTCCCTGATGTTGTTCAGCTTTCCAGGAACGTCAGCAAGAACAGTTACGTTTTGAGCCTTGTCAATGTGACTCTCAATGATACTGCTGTGTATAGTGTGGAGCTACATCTATGGAGCAGGGAGCCAGCTCATTATAACTGACAAGTCAGTTGGAGGGAACACTGGTGTGAACAGGGAAGGGAGCACCCGGTTGCTGTGCTTCATCAGTGGAAGGGCAGAATGGTCATCAAGGCCAGGTATTCCCAAGGCAGTATGAGGAGTGTCGTGGAGGAGAACTTTCAGGAGGTGGTCTTCCTATGTATCTGCTGCCTTTGTCCTTCTAGATGGATGAGGTCGTGGGTTTGGAAGGTGTGTCTGAGGATGTTTGGTGAATTTCTGCATTGTATCTTATAGATAGTGCACAGCAGGAAGTCAGTGGTGGTGGGACTACATGCTTGTGACTGTGGTGACTAATACTGCCAGTTGCTTTGTCCTGGATGATGTTATGTTTCTTGAGTGTTTTTGGAGCTGCACTCATCCAGGCTTGTGGGGAGTATTCCATCACACTCCTGATTTGTCTCTTGTAGATTGTGGACAGGCTTTGGGGAGTCAGGAGGGAAGTTGCTATGCTGGAGAAATCAAAATTAATGTTATTGACAATCTTAGAAATTACTCAGACTGACGTGACTGTATGTGTAACATTCTAATATATTACAGAAAAGTCTTCCGATGGTATTCCCTGGACTTCAGATTCCATTTTAATCATTGGCACCATTCTGGGCTTCACTGTCTTGATCCGCATTGTCCTGCTCACATATTTCCTTTGGAAACGAAAGCTGTGCCCATCAGTAAAGGACTCTACACAAGGGTAAATCCCATTTCATCTTGGGTTTGATTCTGTCACTGCAGTTATTGTTTTTGACATTGGGGGGTGATTGGCATTCCTACTGCAGCATACAGATCCATTGTAAATGGTGGGTCAGTGACTATCGAGACCATGCCATACATCCAGATGCCCATTCAATGCCAGTTTGCTCCATCTCTGCTATCACATGTCCTCCAGTGTTAGGCCACAGGTATCTGCTGGTGACAGTCAGAAAGCTTTAAATGGGTCAAGCATTAGACATCACCTGCAGGATCCCCAGTAGGTACTGAATCATTACCTACCGAGCCCAGTGTCAGGGTCTGCCTAGGTGCTTGAAGCTCACTGGCAGCACAGTACCTCCTGCTGGGATGACCAAGTGAGTGCTAGATCACTCAGCCCAACAGCCCATGCTGGCTTTTCACTTCCACATCAGCAAAAAGTCCAAATCACATTTTCCAGTCCTGCTCCCCCATCCATTCAATCCCCTTTATCCTCACACGCCTCTCCAATTGAATCCTGAATGTTGACATTGATCTGGAGTGACATCTAAAGCCTCCCCACCCTCTAGGTGAAGGGATTTCCTGAGCGTCTGGACTCGATCTTTTCTGTTGTATTTTGTATCCATGATCCCTCATTCTTCACCCCCTCAGTAGTTGGTTTCCATCTCATTAATTGTCCCTATAAAGGATTTTAAATACATTGATTACGGACATAAAGCCTGGATTCTTCCCAATGATATAAAGGCTTTCAGAAGTGTTTCTTTGCAATTCCATTTGCTGTACTGGGCAGCATCCCAGTGAGTTGTTGACCAAAAGGAATAAGAACAGGAGTAGGCCATTTAATCCTTAAAGCCTGCTGTGCCATCCAATAGGATAATGGCTGATCCAATATTCCTCTCATCCACTCTCCTGCTTTCCTCTATAACCCTTGAATCCCCAACTGATCAAGATTTCCACCTCAAATGTTCAAAGACTCTGCCCCCACAGCTATCTATGGCAAGAAGTTCCAAAGATTCACATCACTCTGAGAGAAGAAATTCCTCCTCATCTCAGTCTTAAATTGCTGTCCCATTATTCTGAGACAGTCCTCTGGTCCTAGACTCTCCCATAAGGGAAAACATTCTCTCAGCATTAACTCTGTCAAGCCCCTTAAGAATCCTTAAAATGCAATCACCTCTCATTCCTCTCGTCCCCAGTGAGTAGAGTCCCAACTAGTTCAGCCTTTGCTCATAAGACAATCCCTTCACACCAGGGATCATCCTTATCAACCATTTCTGAATTGCCTTTATTAAATAATATATTTTATTAAAAATGGCAATCCTGTTGACTGTACTTCAGATGTGGAGGTCACTATCTCAGTCTTCACAGCTTCATAACCTTAAAGAGGAGAGTTCTGTCAGTGTCTGGAGGCTGATGAAATGTTCACTTTGAGTAAAGGATACATATGCTCAGAGGATCTTAACTAACATTCAAAAGATAAAGAATATTCTCTTGATGTTGAAATTATAAACGCTGACTTTGTGAAAATTGTTTGAATCTAGCAATGAGTGTAAATCCAATGGGAATTTAGAGTATTATTCATCTAGACCGAGCCCAGTGGAACACTGTATCCAGTTGAGTCTAGCTGCTGTTTATCCATAACCCTCCAGCACAGGCTACAGAGTCCTCTTACTGAGAAAGACATCCAAACTGAATTAAAATGTGGCACTCATATCAGTATCTCTGTCTCCAAATATGGCAGTTATTTTCGTATTCACCCGTGGAATATAGGCATCAGTGGCTGGCCCCAGTGTTTATTCCCCTGGAGAAGGTGGTAGTGAGCTGCCTTCTTGAACCGCTGCAGTCCAGTGCACATGCTATGTTTGTGTGGTCCAACTGAAAGATTCAAGTCTCCGATCATCAGCTCCTAACATGAGCTGCAGGATGGGGTCTTGATTGGGAGCCAGAGACTCGTGATTTCACCTTGTCCCCAGTCCAAGCCTCTTTTGTCCATTCCTCCCTGCTGGAATATTCTTTCTGAACCTCAGGGATAAGAGAGGTAAAAGTCAATTCCATCTCTAAACATTTTTCTAAACGATTGGTTTATTGATGTTAAAACACAAACAGCTTACACATGAATAGAGTTGAAACTTAGGTAAACCAGAAACTAACGTCTGCTATTTTTCTGAAAGCCTGAGGGTTAATCCTTCCTCACTCTCAATTTTCAGCTGGTTCTTCTTCCATTGTAGAGAAGTTGCTGGTAAATGATTGGGTTCATTGCTATTTTTCAATCTGTTCTGATTCCTCTCTTGGGCAGTTGGGACTTGAACCCAAATGACTGTGTCAGAGAGAAAGATACTGCCCCTTAAAAGAGAGAGACCCCTTAACAATCAAAGCTGGACTCAAACCAGAAACCTTCTGATCACATCACAAGCCAGAGCAAAGTCACAAATCTGCTGATGGCTTGCTCCAGCTCCATTTGAACATTAGTGCAGCACATTTCTTGAAGAAAGCTCCCCTTCCACATTCGAAAACAACAACAACTTGGTCAAGTTTCCCAGCATGCCCTCTGTTTTGGTCAAATTCTCTCCTTTGTTGTTCACATGAATTCTGCTCTTTTTAGAAAAAGATTCCAGTTTCTAGATTGTCCTTTTCATCTTTAAACTGGTCTCAAAAGTCCATTGGGAAAAGTGTAAAATCCATCATCCCCAAGATTGTGAAGATGACAGTGTTGTTGTGTAGTAAATGTGCAATAAATCGAATGTGTTGTATTTATTTAGGAGCCCTGTTGAAGACGAGAACATTGTGCATCCAACAGTCAATGGTAAGCAAACTAATTCCATCATTATTGCAACATTGGGCAGGAATTACTCTGTTCCAAATCTCTATTTAACACAGTTAGATTCCAGATGTCATTAATAAGCTCATGGATGAAGCAGCTCATTTGCCGGATTGACACAAATTACCATCATGGTCACTCACCGGGACATATCTTAGGATAAATCCCATCCAGCCCAGGGGACTTACCTATTTTCACACTTTCCAGAATTTCTAACACGTCCTTCTTGTGAACTTCAATCCCATGTTGTCTAATAGCCTGGCTCTCAGTATTCTCAAAAACATTGTCTTTTTCCACTGCGAATACTGACACAACATATTCATTTAGTGCTTCCCCTATCCCCTCAGACTCCATGCACAACTTTCCACTAATGTGTTTGATTGGCCCTAAGCTTTCTCTTGTCATTCTTTTGTTCCTAATATATCTACAGAAAGCTTTAGCGTTTTGCTTGATCCTACTTGCCAATGACCTCTCATGTCTCTTCCTGGCATTTCTTAGCTCTCTCTTTATGTCTTTCCTGGCTAACTTGTAACTCTCAAGTGACCTAATTGACCCTCCACATATCATCCTGACATAATCCTCCTTCGTCCTCTTGACAACAGCTTCAACATCTTTAGTAAACCATGGCTCCCTCTTTCGACCACATTCTCCCTGTCTGACAGGTATATACTTACCAAGGGCACATAGTAGCTGTTCCTTGAATATGCTCCAGATTTCAATTGTGCCCATTCCCTGCAGTTACCATCCCCAATCTCTGCATTCTAAATCTTGCCTAATCGTACCGTAATTGCCTTTCCCCCTGCAATAACTCTTGCCTTGTGTTATATACATATCCCTTTCCACCACTAAAGTAAGCATAACCGAATTGTGGTCAGTATCAACAAAGTGCGCACCTACCTCCAAATCTAACACCTGGCTGGGTTCATTACCCAATACCATATCCAATGTGACCTTGCCCCTTGTTGGCCTGTCTACATACTGGGTCAAGAAACCCTCGTGCCCACATTGGACAAAAACTGACCCATCTAAAACACTCGAACTATAGTATTTTCAGTCAATATTTGGAAAGTTAAAGGCCGCCATAACAACAACGCTGTTACTCTCACTCCGATCCGAAGTTATCTTGGCTATCCTTTCCTCGACATCTCTGGAACTATTCGGAGGCCTATAGAAAACTTCCAACAGGGTGACCTTGCCTCTCCTGTTTCCAACCTTTCTGCACTTATAAAAGAATCTCAAGAGTGCGAACCCATATTCATATGTGTCTCTTTTTTAATCATTCCAAATTACAAAATTGATATATTTTACATACTATTTATCACCACAAAACAGTGGAGATAAGGAGAGATGTTTTCATTGGACAGAGTTGCTAGGAACTCAAACACACTCCCTGAAGATTTGTTTCAAGCTGATTCCATTACGAATTCGATGAGGAATTTGAACAGGTATTTGAGGACGAGGAATGTCCATTTTGAACAGAGCAGTGAGGAGAGACGGCTGAGAGAAATGAGGGCTGCTGGGTAAGACAGTTTTTCCCACTTAAAACGGGACTTAGCTCAAGAGTCGGGCCTCCATTTTGAACAGAGCAGCGAGGAGAGAGGGCAACGAGATATGAGGGCTGCCGGGATGTTTTTAAGTTGATGAGATCTAAACTCAAGACCCTACACCGTAGGGCCTCCCTCCCACCCACCTCCTCTAACCTTACTAAGAGTCTGTACACTCAGTAAGTTTTCAGGTATTATCTTTTTTTTTCTTTTCTTCCCTTCCTTTGTTTATTCTTGTGCAGGCTTTATGGCTGATAGGGCAGTTGCATGTTCGTCCTGCAGAATGTGGCAGGTGAGAGACACGACACATGTCTCTGCCGACCACTTCTGTGGGAAGTGGACCCAACACTTGCTCCTCAAAAACTGAGGTAGGGAACTGAAGCTGGAGCTGAATGATCTGCGGATCATCCGGGAGGCTAAGGGAGAAATTGAGAGAATGTACAGGAAGGTGGCCACTCCTCAGACACAGGATAAGGACAGCTGGGTTACAGTCAGGGGGAGGAAAGGGAACTAACGGATAGAGCAGGGATCCCTTGTAGCTGTTCCCTCAGCAATAACTGTACCATTTTGGATACTGCTGGTAGTGACAGCCTACCAGGGGAAAGCCATAGTTGTCAGGTCTCCGGCACTGAGGCTTAGAAGGGAAGGGGCAGAATAGAAAAGTGCTAGTGGTAGGGGACTCAATAGTTAGACGAAATAACAGGAGATTTTGTGGTCAGGAACGGGACTTCGGAAAACATGTTGCCTCCCCGGTGCCAGGATCCGGGATGTAACCAGTCAAGTTTACAGGATTCTGAAGGGGGAGGGGGAGCAGCCAGAAATCATGGTACATGTTGGCACCAGTGATATAGCCAGGAAAGGGATTGAGGGTCTGAAAAGTGCCTACAGAGAGCTCGGTTGGAAACTGAAGAGCAGGTTGAGTAGAGTAGTGTTCTCAGGTTTGCTACTGGTGCCATGAGATAGTGAGATGAGGAATAGTCAGCGAATGCAGCTTAACATGTGGCTGCGAGGCCGGTGCAGGAGGGAGGGCTTCAGATACCTAGACCATTGGGATGCCTTCTGAGGAAGGTGGGACCTGTACATGAAGGATGGGTTGCACCTGAATTGGAGTGGTACAAATGTCCAGGGTGTGAGATTTGCTCGTGTGGTTTGGGAGGGTTTAAACTAGTTTGGCAAGGGGGTGGAAATCAGAACTACATATCTGAGAGGAGGGTGGTTGTGGATGGGGCAGTGACAGGACATAGTGAATCTATCAGTAAGGTTATTCATATGATGGAACAAAGGGATTGGTTAAAGTGTGTCTGATTTAATGCAACGAATGTCAGAAATAAGAGTGATGAACTTAGAGCATGGATCAGTACTTGGGGCTATGATGTTGTGGCCATAACGGAGACGTGGGATTCACAGGGGGAAGGAATGGTTGCTAGATGTTCCAGGGTTTAGAACATTTAAAAAGAGCAGGGCAAGTGGAAAAAGACAAGGGGGTGTAGGATTGCTAATCAGAGAGTGCGCCACAGCTACAGAAACAAAGGTTGTCAAGGAAGGTTTGTCTACTGAGTCAGTATGGATGGAAGTTAGGAACAGCAAAGGAGCAGCCACCTCATTGGGGGTTTTCTACAGACCCCTAATAGCAGTACAGAGATTGAAGAACCCATAGGTTAACAGATTTTGGAAAAATACAAATGTAGCTGGATTGTTTTTATGGGTGACTTCAACTTTCCCAATATTGACTGGAACCTCCTTAGTATAGATGGTTTGGGTGGATCCATTTTTATAAGGCGCATTCAGGATGCTTTTGTTACTCAGTATCTTAACAGGCCAATGAGGGGAGAGGCCATTTGGGATTTGGTGCCTGCCAATGAGCCAGAACAGGTGTCAGATGCGTGAACACTTTGGTGACAGTGACCACAACTGTCTCACATTTGCCATAGTCTTGGAGAGGGAAAGGAACAGTTACCAAGGGAAGATATTTAATTGGGGTAAAGGAAATTATGACACTATTCGACAGGAGTTGAGAAGTACAGTTTGGGATCAATTGTTCCACTGAAAGGGCACAACAGACATGAGGAGACTGTTCAAGGAGCAGTTGTTGCGAGTGATGCACAAATTTGTTCCTCTGAAACAGGCAAGAAGGGGTAAGGTTAAGGAGCCTTGGATGAAGAGAACAGAGGAGCTTCTCATCAAAAGGAAGAAGGCAGCTTAGATCAGCAGTAGATCTAGCACAGCTTTAGAGGATTACAGGCTTGCAAGAAAGGAGCTCAGAAATGGACAGAGGATAGCCAGAAGGGGACACGAAAAAGGCTTCGCATGAAGGATTAGGGAGAACCCAAAGTCATATTACTCATGCGTGAGGAATAACAGAATGATTAGGGAGAAGGTAGGGCCAGTCAGGGATTGCATAGGAAACTTGTGCGTGGAGTCTGAGCAGATAGGGAAACTATAAATGTGTTTTTTGCTTCAGTTTTCACTGAGGAAAGGGACCTTGTTGTGAATGAGAAATTTGAGCAGCTGGGAAACAGACTTGAACAGATCAACATTGATGAAGTTGATGTGCTGGAAATTTTGGCAAACATGAAGATTGGTAAGTTTTCAGGGCCAGACCAGAATTATCCAAGGTTACTCCAGGAAGCAGGAAAGGAGGTTGCCATGCCACTGGTGAAGATCTTCCTTCCTCACTCTCCACTGAACTCATGCCAGAGGATTGGAAGGATGTGAATGTTGTTCCTCTTTTCAAGAAAGGGAGTAGGGACATCCTTGGCAATTACAGACCAGTAAGTCTTACGTCTGTGGTCAGCAAGGTTTTGGAAATAATTCTGAGGGATTTTATTTATGATTATTTGGAAAAGTATAGCATGATTAAAGGCAGTCAGCATGGCTTTGTGAGGGGCAGGTCTTGCCTCACAAATCTTATTGAGTTCTTTGAGGAGGTGACAAGACAGGTTGACGAAGGTCGAGCAGTGGATGTGGTGTATATGGACTTCAGAACGGCACTTGATAAGGTTCCACCAGTAGGCTCATTCATAAAATCAGGAGGTATTGGATACAGCAAGATTTGACTGTCCTGATTCAGAATCGGATGGCTGACAGAAGGCAGGAAGTGGTTATAGTTGGAAAGTATTCTGCCTGGAGGTCAGTGGTGAGTGGTGTCCCGCAGGGCTCTATTCTTGGCCTCTGCTCTTTGTCATTTTGATAAATGAATTGGATGAGGAGGTTGAGGGGTGGGTTAGTAAATTTGCTAATGACACAAAGTTTGGAGGTGCCATTGATAATATCGAGAGCTATTGCAGGCTGCAGCATGACATAGACAGGATGCAGAGCTAGGCTGAGAAATGGCAGATGGGGTTCAGCCTGAATAAACGTGAAGTTATGTATTTTGGAAGGTCGAACCTGAATGCTGATTATAAGATTAATGATAGGATTCTTGGCAGTATAAAGGAGCAGAGGGATCTTGGTGTTCAAGTGCATAGATCCCTCAAAGTTGCCACCCAAGTGGATAGGGTTATTCCCCTCACCATTTTCCCCAGTTGAAAGAGCTCGATTGTGACTTGGCTCCATTCTGAAGAGGTTTCATTCTGTTTTCTTTCAGATCGAACATGGAGCAGTGAGCAAGCAGCAGTTCCTCCTGTTGTGGTAAGGAAATGGGACACCATTGTTGTTTTTTGCTGCATTTTGATATCCAGGAGGAATATCAGTATCACCAGAACGATTACAAATCATAATTTATAGCACACAGAAAGTTTCTGTTCCACAACAGGCTTTGACAGAAAATAATCAAAGAGCAATCAATCATTTCCTTCTTTTTAATCTTAGGACAAGTTGCATGGACAGAATGTCCGCAATGTTCCAGTGCCTGGGAAATGCTCTCACATTTTGTGGGATTACCATCACAGAGAGAATGCCCTGGGGTCTATGTTCCTCCTAATGGATTGGTCAGGTGCAGGGGACCGTCTGAGGGCTGAGATTAAGAAGAGGGAATGAGCTATACCTTGTGGCTGTAATTCAATCTCAATTCCAATTTCCTTCACCATCCCCAATGTTCTTCATTCCCTCAGTATCCAACCGGTTGCTGTCTGGTGTCTGTGAGGAGCTGAAACCCACTACAAGCCCTGAATCAGGAAGATTCAATCCCTGCTCTGCTCAAAATGAGCTGACTGCAGTTGGGGGAGAGAGAGAGGAGCTTGGCTCCATTGACCTCAGCACCCGAGATTAAGAAGTGGGGATGAGCCAGCATTCCAGCTTTTCCCTCCCGGATCATGATCCAGACATCCTTGGATACCAGCCAGGGCTCATTGGGGACTTTTGCTGCTCATTCAGATTGATTTCGATTCAAGCCTCAGGCACAGATTTGAGCACAGATTTTGGGCTGATCCTCCGGGGCAGGACTGAGGGAGTGCTGCTCTGTAAAAGCTGCCCCTCTTTCGGGCGAGGAGTTAAGACTGCATCCTTTCTGCTGCCTCAGATGGATGTAAAACATCCCTGGGCATTACTTTGGTAGAGAGCAGAGAGGTTGTGCTGAACTCCCTGGGGATTATGTGTCCATTCCCCAACATTCACCAAAACTGACCATCTGCTCAGCGCTGCTGCTGGGATCTTGCTGTGTACAAATGAGCACCTCCCGGTGTCTGTGAGGCAATTACTGAGTGATGTTTGTGTTTGATTCCAGCTGGCTGAAGGGAAATGTCATTATGCTGAGGTTCACTTTCATCAACAAGGGAGTAGCCAGCCGACAGTGACAGCTGCTGAAAGGAGCTCGGAGTACGCAGTTATAAAATGGGACAGAAACTGAAGTTCAACAGGATTCTTTCACTCTGCAGCAAGGAGCAGCCAAGAACAGCTCAATCAAACAGACTCATCTTGGCTTCAACTTCACATTCACCCAGATTCAGGCTTCCTCACCAACAAATGCCTCATCTCCATATGTTCCCAGACCCTGAGATTACTGGGCACTCAGACCCTCCTAGACCCTGAGATTACTGGGCACTCAGACCCTCCTAGACCCTGAGATTACTGGGCACTCAAACCCTCCCAGACCCTGAGATTACTGGGCACTCAGACCCTCCTAGACCCTGAGATTACTGGGCACTCAGACCCTCCTAGACCGTGGTAGAGCCTGGAACAGTACAGCACATGAATGAGCCCTTTGGCCCACGAATTTGTGCTGAACATTATGTCAAATTAAACTAATCCCTTCTGTGTGCCCATGGTCCATATCCCTCCATTCCTTGAATATTCATGTGGCTTGTTTAAAAGTCCCTTAAATACCCCGATTGTAACAGGCTCCACCGCTAGTCCTGGCAATGGGTTCCAGACTCCTCCCACTCTCTGTGTGAAATGACTGCCCCTCACATCTCCTGTGAACTTCCCCTCTCTCACCTTAAATGCATATCCCATTGTATTAGACATTTCAACTCTGGGAAAAGGATTCTGACCATTGATCATATCTATGCATCTCATTGTCTTATGGACTTCTATCAAGCCTCTCCTTAGCCTCTGCTGCTCCAGAGAAAACAACCCAAGTTTTTCTAGCCTCTCCTTTTGGCTCATATCCTCTCATCCAGGCAACCTCCTGGTAAACCTGTTCTGCACCCTCGCCAAAGCCTCCACATCCTTCCTGTAATGTGACAATCAGGATTGAATGCAATACTCTAAATATGGCCTAACCAAAGTCTTACAAAGCTGCAATGTGACAACCTACTCTCATACCAATTAGGCAGAAGTGGGTACTGCAGATGCTGGAGATTAGAGTCAAGATTGGAGTGGTTCTGGAAAAGCCCAGCAGATCAGGCAGCATCCAAGGAGCAGGAAACTCAATGTTTCGGGCAAAAGCCCTTCATCAGGAAGCATCAATTTTCCTGCTCCTCTGATGCTGTCTGCCCTGCTGTGCTCTAGTACTCAATTCCCTGGCCAATAAATGCAAGCATGCTTAAGCCTTCTTGACAACCCTATCTACTTGCATAACCATTTTCAGAGAGCTGTGAACTTGGACCTCTACATAATTGTTTTTCAAGGTCTTGCTATGAACTGTCTACTTTTCCTTAACATTTGACCTCCCAAAGGGCAACACCTCACACTTACACAGATTAAACACCACCTGCCATTTCTCCACCCATATCTGCCACTGATTTATATCCCACTGTATCCTTTGACAACCTTCTATCCTATCCACAACTCCAGTGATCTTTGTATCACCTGCAAATGTACTAATCCACCCACCTATATTTTCATCTAAGTCATTGATATTGGAATACAGCAGAGGTTGACCCCCCCCCCCTCTAAGAACTCAAACTAAAACATCCAATAGGAGCACCTTGCCCTAAAAACTGTAAAAGGAGTGTAGAAAGTGATGTAACCTGCCTTTCAGAAACTTCTAGTTATTAAATAAATTAAACCCTTGACACTCACTTCACAAATAATAAGTAACAATTTAATTATGTAACTACTCTAACAGTGACCAAATTAACTTAACTATTAATATGCCAAATAAATACTTTCTAACTACTAACTAGTCTCAAATAAAACAAGGTTCTTCTGGTATGCTGTGCCAATAAATACAAGTCTCACTGATATAACAGAAAATAGCATTCCGTTTCTCAAAATTATAGCTGATTACATGTCTTCTCGAACCTTTTGTGCATTCACAATCAATTTTATGTCAAGAATAGTAACTGGCTGTGAGAATGGTTGTTATTTAAATTGTGTTTTCTATAAGACATACAGGAGGTTGTGAGAGCCAACGATTCTCTCTCAACAGCTAGGTGGCATTAGGTCTAGTGGTCTCTGGGATCTTTGTCTAACTACCCCCTTCTTTTATACCCATGATGACATATCAATATTTTTTATATAGTGTTACAATACAGTAAACCCCTTATTAATTTAAACTGAAAAGATTCACCCCGTGCTGTAATCTGTTAAAATTTGAGAGGCAAAGTACTTTCCCAAAAGTCACCATTTAAAGTAAATATTAACAAGTTTTTAAAAGTCTAACAAAGAATAATTAACTAACAACTATATATAGCTCCTTTCTCTAAACCTATCTTTTACTTTCTCTTCTATAATACTGATCTGATAAAAATCCATGTTATGATTTACAAAAAAAAAATCATGTTTCAAAACTAGTCAGCTTTGCTGATTGTCCTCTGTAGATATTCCCCTGTCTTCTTTTCTTAAGGATTTTGCTTCACAGGTCATTGATAGTTAAAGATACCTTTAAGAGAGCACATGTTTCTGTTAGCAGTCTCTCTAGTTGTTGGTGCTAGCTGCTCTTTTCCATTTTGGGTAACTGTTCAAAATGTCTGATATTTATATCCCAAAACATTGAATCATTTCATTAGTTTGTTGTCAAAATGTTTTTTTTTTCAAATTCGATTGGATTTTGGTAACTTGGGGCATAATTTAAACTGATTGGCCAAATTTCAAATTTGGTTTTGTATCCTGGCAACACAGCTCTTAGCTGTTTCAACCAACTGTTACATTGGTTCCTTGTTCTAGGCTCTCTATGCTTCTCTAAATCCTTGGTAGCTTTTCAACGCTCTTAAAGGTACAGTACTCTTACACCGTCATAACAATAGGTTCGGTCCTATGTTGCCAAAACCATCAGATTTAAATTTAATAGGTTTTAGCATCAGAATGAAAGTGAGGGCTGCAGATGCTGGAGATCAGAGTCAAAAAATGTGGCACTGGAAAAGCACAACTGGTCAGGCAGCATCCGAGGAGCTGGAGAGTTGATGTTTCAGGCATTCCTGATGAAGGGCTTCTGCGTGAAACATCAACTCTCCTGCTCCTTGGATGCTACCGGACCTGCTGTGTCACACTTTTTTGACTTGTGATATCTAAGTGCAGGTATACCATTCTTAATTCAAAACCCTCAGGGCCAGCTGGTTTTCGGATTTCAGAATTGTTTTGAATTTTGGAATAGGTGACAGTTTCACGGTGAAATAAAAAATATATATTGAACAGCCTACACACCTGGGTACTATGAGCGCTGAGGTAAAAGCAATGACTGCAGATGCTGGAAACCAGATTCTGGATTAGTGGTGCTGGAAAAGCACAGCAGTTCAGGCAGCATCTGAGGAGCAGTAAAATCGATGTTTCAGGCAAAAGCCCTTCATCAGGAATACAGGCGGAGTGCCTGAAGGGTGGAGAGATAAATGAGAGGAGGGTGGGGGTGGGGAGAAAGTAGCATGGAGTACAATAGATGAGTGGGGGTGGGGATGAAGGTGATATGTCAGGGAGGAGGGTGGGGGAAGGTAGCAAAGAGTACAATGGGTGGATGGGGGTGGGATGAAGATGATAGGTCAGAGAGGAAGGCAGAGTGGATAGGTGGAAAAGAAGATAAGCAGGTAGGACAGGTCATGGGGAAAGTGCTGAGCTGTAAGTTTGGAACTGGGGTGAGGTGGGGGAAGGGGAAATGAGGAAACTGTTGAAGTCCACATTTGTGCCCTGGGGTTGAAGTTTTCTGAGGCGGAAGATGAGGCGTTCTTCCTCCAGGTGTCGGGTGGTGAGGGAGCGGCGGTGAAGGAGGTCCAGGACCTTCATGTCCTCAGTAGAGTGGTAAGGGATTTGAAATGTTGGGCCATGGGGCGGTGTGATTGATTGGTGCGGGTGTCCCAGAGATGTTCCCTAATGCGCTCTGCTAGGAGGCATCCAGTCTCCCCAATGTAGAAGAGACTGCATCTGGTGCAATGGATATAATGAATGATATTGGTGGATGTGCAGGTAAAACTTTGATGGATGTGGAAGGCTCCTTTAGGGCCTTGGATGGACGTGAGGGAGGAGGTGTGGGTGCAGGTTTTGCAATTCCTGCGGTGGCAGGGGAAGGTGCCAGGATGAGTGCGTGGGTTGTAGGGGGGTGTGAACCTGATCAGGTAGTCACGGAAGGAACGGTCTTTATGGAAGGCAGAAAGGGGTGGAGAGGGAAATATATCCCTGGTGGTGGAGTCTGTTTGGAGGTGGCGGAAATGTCGGCAGATGATTTGGTTTATGCGAAGGTTGGTAGGGTGAAAGGTGAGCACTGGGGGGGTTCTTTCCTTGTTACAGTAGGAGGGGTGGGGTCTGAGGGTGGAGGTGTGGGATGTGGATGAGATGTATTGGAGGGCATCTTTAACCACGTGGGAAGGGAAATTGCGGTCTCTAAAGAAGGAGGCCATCTGGTGTGTTCTGTGATGGAACTGGTCCTCCTGGGAGTAGATACGGCAGAGGTGGAGGAATTGGGAATACGTGATAATATTTTAGCAGGAGGTAGGTTGGGAAGAGGTGTAATTCAGGTAGCTGTGGGAGTCGGTGAGTTTGTAAAAACTGTTGGTGTCAAGTCGGTCGTCATTAATGGAGATGGAGAGATCCAGGAAGGGGGGGAGGTGTCAGAGATGGTCCAGGTAAATTTAAGGTCAGGGTGGAATGTGTTGGTGAAGTTGATGAATTGCTCAACCTCCTCGCGGGAGCACGAGGTGGCGCCAATGCAGTCATCAATGTAATGGAGGAAGAGGTGGGGAGTGATGCCGGTGTAACTTTGGAAGATGGACTGTTCTATGTAGCCAACAAAGAGACAGGCATGGCTGGGGCCCATACGGGTGTCCATGGCTATGCCTTTGGTCTGGAGGAAGTGGGAGGATTGAAAGGAGAAATTGTTAAGGGTGAGGACCAGTTCGACCAAACGAATGAGAGTGTCGGTGAAAGGGTACTGTTGGGGACGTCGGGAGAGGAAGAAACAGAGTGCTTGGAGGCCCTGGTCATGGCGGATGGGTGCGGGGTTCCTGGATTGTAAGGTTGGAAGCTTTGGGTGGGAGATCTCCTGAGGTGATGAGGTTCTGTATGGTCTGGGAGATGATGGTTTGGTGATGGGGGTGGGGTCATGGTCAAAGAGACGGTAGGAGGAGGTGTCCTCAAGTTGGTGTCTGGCTTCAGCGGTGTAGACGTCAGTGCGCCATACTACCACTGCGCCTCCTTTATCTGCTGGCTTGATGGTGAGGTCGGGTTTGGAGCAGACGGAGTGGAGGGCAGTGTGTTGTGAGGGTGAGAGGTTAATTGATGCCTGCCAGTGCTGAGCTACTTCACCAGGTCACATCTGAGTGATGTGGGTCAAGTGGATGTGGAGTTGGGTTAAGTACTTGCAGACCAAACAAACTTGCTATGGAGAAAAAAACTTCACAAAAAAAAACCAGATTTCGGAGCTTCTCGGATTTCCAAATTTCAGATCAAGGATTGCCGACCTGTACTTGGTTCAAATTGATTGACTAAGCTCAAAAGATTTTTGTCTTAATTAAAACCTGCTGCTTGGTCTGCTAATTGTATGGCCTGTCAATACAAATGTTTTAATTTGGGTTCTCTGTGCACTTGCAAACTTTCAAGCTGTCACTCACAGACATCCATTGTAAATCTCTAAACACAGAAAAACACCATATTTTAAAGGGACTATGCGATGCTTCCCCTCCCCACATAACACTTTACAAACCCCAAATTCTAACTCCCTGCCTCCCAATCTACAAGTATCCTACCCAACTTTGCAACACCTTGCCCCTTAAGAAAAAGTGAATCATCATTATAAAAAGATGGTTTCATTTTTTTTTCTTCTTTTAAAACTGTATTCTGTTATATTACTGGATCCATAACTTATTAATCTCAAGCTATACATTTTATACTAATTCTGTTTGTACAAAACATTGAATACTACCATTTCTACTTTATATAAGAACTTTTCTTTTAAATTCATGATAAAGTGTCTGTGATAATATTTTCACAACATGTACAATCTGCAAATTAAATGTGTGTAACATGAGACTCCAAAAAATAATCTGGTGCTCTACTCCTTAAATATTTACAGAAACATCAAAAGATTGTGATCAGTATTCCCAATTATTTCTGATGCATTGTTTGCAAAGTAAATATTAAAATGCTGTGAGGCCAATATCAAACTCAATAACTCCTTTTCAATGGTGGAATTTTTTTCTGGTGGATATTGAGTTTTTTTGAAAAATAACCAATTGGTCTTTGTACTCCACAACCCAGATGGCCTCCTTCTTCAAAGATTGCAATTTCCCCTCAGACGTGGTTGATGATGCTCTCCACCGCATCTCCTCCACTTCCCGCTCCTCACCCCTTGAACCCCGCCCCTCCAATTGCCACCAGGACCCACTGATCCTCACCTCTGCGAATCCCTCGTCAGGTCCACACCTCCCACCAACCCAACCCACACTCCCGGCACCTTTCCCTGCAACCGCAAGAAATGCTAACCTTGTGCCCACACCTCCCCTCTCACTCCCCTCCAAGGCCCCAAGGGATCCTTCCATATCCATCACAAATTCACCTGCACCTCCACACTGCATCCACTACATTTACTGCATCCACTGCACCCAGTGTGGCCTCTTCTACACTGAGGAGATAGGCCGCCTACTTGCGGAACGTTTCAGGGAAGACCTCTGGGACACCCGCACCAACCAACCCAACCACTCCGTGGCTGAACACATTAACTCCCCCTCCCACTCCACCAAGGACATGCAGGTCCTTGGCCTCCTCCATCGCCAGACCATGGCAACATGACACCTGGAGGAAGAGCGCCTCATCTTCCGCCTAGGAACCCTCCAACCACAAGGGATGAATGCAGATTTCTCCAGCTTCCTCATTTCCCCTCCCCCCACCTTATCTCAGTCCCAACACTCGGACTCAGCACCACCTTCTTGACTTGCAATCTTCTTCCCAACCTCTCCGTCCCCACCCCCTCTCTGGCCTATCACCCTCACCTTAACCTCCTTCCACCTATCGCATTCCCAATGCCCCTCCTCCAAGTCCCTCCTCCCTACCTTTTATCTTAGCTGCTTGGCACACCCTCCTCATTCCAGAAGAAGGGCTTATGCCCGAAACGTCAATTCTCCTGCTCCTTGGATGCTGCCTGACCTGCTGCGTTTTTCTAGCAACACATTTTTCAGCTCTGATCTCCAGCATCTGCAGTCCTCACTTTCTCCTAATGTACTACGGTATTCATCCTCCCTATTCTATTTCTACATAAGTCCTCATTGTACCATTACAAGTCTTTCAATACAGTTCTCTGTACCTGGGGCAGATACTACCACATCCCATTCCTTGAGGACTTCCTCATTATTCAACTTATTCTGAGGTACATCAAAATCCAAACCATCTGGATTTTATTCCTTGCTCTGAATGACAGTAACTAATACCTGTTTCTCCGGTTCCCTTTCCCTGTCATAGTAACATTTCCACATGATCGCATGACATACCCGATAAGTATTTCACCAGGTAATTTACCTGACTTAACTTCTTCTCAATCTGATAATAACCACTAAACCTCTTTGAATGGGTCTCCTACCATGGGTAACAGCACAAATACTTTATCCCCACAGGCAAATGTACAAATTTTAGATTTATTATCTGCTCCTTTGTTCATTAGGTGCTGTGCCACCTTCAAATATTGTCCAGTTAATTCACCTGCTCGGTTTAATCTTTCTCTCACCTCAGATACATAATCCAGCTGTGAGGTCTCTGACTTCAGTCCTATCAACTTTTCATTAATTAATTTTAAAGAGCCTCTTACTTAGTGTCTGAATATCAATTCAAATGGAAGAAACTGATTCGATTAATTGAAGCATCTCTAACAGCATATACTATAAGCGGGATACTTTCGTCCCAATTATTTGGGTATTTCTGGAAATAAGCCCTCAAAATTGGCTTTAGGGTCTGATACCACCTTTCAAATGCTCCCAGGGATTCAGGATGGTACACACTTGATGTAAAGTGTTTGATACTGAAATTATCCATGACCTCCTTAAATATTATGGCAGTAAAATTGGACATTTGGTCTGACTGAATCTCCCTGGATAGTCCATAATGGGTAAGGACAGCAAGCAACTCCTCCACAACCTTTATGCCTTGACATTCCATAATGAAATTGCCTCCGGACACCTGGTAGACACACCCATTCCAGTTAGTAAATATTGATTCCACTTTTTGTTTTAGGGAGAGGACCTACACAATCATAACCTGTGTAAAAGGTTCTTTGAATGTAGGAATTGGTGTCAAAAGCACAGGTTTCATCACTGCCTGTTACAGCAAAATTCAGCCACTTTGTTATGTAACCTAGGCCAATAAAAATGCTTCTGCATCTTAACCTGAGTCTTCCACACTCTGAGGTGACCTCCTACCTCAGGTAATTTGTGTGCTACCCATAGATCATAAGACATAGAAGCAGAAATTAGGCCATTCAGTCTGTCGAGTCTGTATCATCATTCAATCATGACTGGCAATCATACCCGCAGTACTTCCTGTCTGTATTCTACCGGCAGCACAGTCTGGTGAACCTCTGCCCATTTCTCACCTGCACTAACCTGCCAAGGTCTCCATTTACACCTTAAGATTTTATCCTTAAGGTAATAGCAATCTGGAATACACTTTAATTCCTTTTCTGAATAGACTTTGATATAAATCCTTTGTCATCTCATCTGTTTATCATGATTCCATTAATCTTTCAGAATGAAAAACCTCTGCCTGATCCTTCAGCTGCTTTGGCTTTTCCTTCACCATCTCATCAAACAGAGCGCCAGCCAACTGGACCTCAATCCCTTCATCTTTCTGTTTTGTTCTCCTTTAGTGTTTTAACTTATGGCTGTGGGATGTTGTCACCTCACAATCTGGAAAATTCCAGGATATTTTTGTTTTAACTCCTCAGTTCTTTGGCTTTCTTTTGGCTTTTCCATTGCAATGGGCCTCACTCCCATTTGTGATCCAGTTATAACATTTTCAAGAATAAATGGGATTCCTGAAATAACTGACTTTTCCATCACTTCCCTGTTCTTGATTGGACTTTCTAGCCTTATCTTACATGGAGGAATATAGAATATAGAACAGTACAGCACAGTACAGGCCCTTCATCCCTCGATCTTGTGCCAACCTTTTATCCTACTCTAAAATCAAACTAACTAACATACCCTTCAATTTACTATCATCTTTGTGGCTATCCAAGAGTCACTGAAATGTCCCTAATGTATCTGACTCTATGGCCAACACTAGCCATGCATTCCACGCACCCACCAGTCTCTGTGTAAAGAATCTACCTCTGACATCTCCCCTCAACATTCCTCCAATCACCTTAAATTATACCCTCTTGTGATCGCCATTTCTGTCCTGGGAAAAAGTCTCTGACTGTTCACTCTATCTATGCATCTTTATCAAGTCACCTCTCATCCTTCTTTGCTCCAACGAGAAAAGATCTAGCTTCCTCAACCTTCCTTCATAAGACATGCCCTCCAGTCTAGGCAATATCCTGGTAAATGTCCTCTGCACCCTCTCTAAAGCTTCCACATTCGTCCTATAATGATGCGACCAGAACTGAACACAATGTTCCAAGTGTGGGCTAAACAGGGTTTTATAGAGCAGCAGCAAAATCTCATCACCCTTAAAATCAATCCCCCAGCTAGTGAAAGCCAACACACTATACCCTTCTTAACAATCCGTTCAATTTGGATGGCAATTTTGAGGGATCTATGAACATGGATCAAAAGATCCCTCTGTTCCTCCACACTACAAAGAATCCTGCCTTTAACCCTGTATTCTGAATCAAATTCAACATCCCAAATGAATCACTTCATACTTTTCCATGTTGAACTCCAACTGCCACTTAGCAGCCCAGTTCTGCATCCTGTCAATGTACGGTTGCAACAATAGACAATAGACAATAGACAATAGATGCAGGAGTAGGCCATTCTGCCCTTCGAGCCTGCACCGCCATTCAATATGATCATGGCTGATCATTCCTAATCAGTATCCTGTTCCAGCCTTATCTCCATACCCCTTGACTCCACTATCTTTAAGAGCTCTATCCAATTCTTTCTTAAAAGAATCCAGAGACTGGGCCTCCACTGCCCTCTGGGGCAGAGCATTCCACACAGCCACCACTCTCTGGGTGAAGTAGTTTCTCCTCATCTCTGTCCTAAATGGTCTACCCCGTATTTTTAAGTTGTGTACTCTGGTTCGGCATTCCCCCATCAACGGAAATATGTTCCCTCCTGCCAGAGTGTCCAATCCTTTCATAATCCTATACGTTTCAATCAGATCCCCTCTCAGTCTTCTAAACTCAAGGGTATACAAGCCCAGTCGCTTCAGTCTTTCCGTGTAAGGCAATCCTGCCATTCCAGGAATTGACCTCGTGAACCTACACTGCACTCCCTCAATAGCCAGAATGTCTTTCCTCAAATTTGGAGACCAGAACTGTACACAGTACTCCAGGTGTGGTCTCACCAGGGCCCTGTACAGCTGCAGAAGCACCTCTTTGCTTCTATACTCAATCCCTCTTGTTATGAAGGCCAGCATGCTATTAGCCTTCTTCACGACCTGCTGTACCTGCATGCTTGCCTTCATTGACTGGTGGACAAGAACACCCAGATCTCTCTGAACAGCCCCTTTACCTAATTTGATACCATTGAGGTAGTAATCTGCCTTCCTGTTCTTGCCACCAAAGTGGATAAGCAGACATTTATCCACATTAAACTGCATCTGCCATGCATCTGCCCACTCACCTAACTTGTCCAGGTCACCCTGTAATCCCCTAACATCCTCATCACATTTCACCCTACCACCTAGCTTTGTGTCATCAGCAAATTTGCTAATGTTATTGCTGATACCATCTTCTATATCATTTATATATATTGTAAAAAGCTGCGGTCCCAGCACGGATCCCTGCGGTACCCCACTGGTCACTGCCTGCCATTCCGAAATGGAGCCGTTAATCACTACCCTTTGTTTCCTATTAGCCAACCAATTCTCTATCCAATCTAGTACTTTGCCCCCAATCCCGTGCGCCCTAATTTTACTCACTAACCTCTTGTGTGGGACTTTATCAAAAGCTTTCTGTAAGTCCAGGTACACTACATCCACTGGATCTCCCTCGTCCATCTTCCGAGTTACATCCTCAAAAAATTCAAGAAGATTAGTCAAGCATGATTTCCCCTTCATAAATCCATGCTGACTCTGTCCTATCCTGTTACTATTATCCAGATGTGCCGTAATTTCATCCTTTATAATAGACTCCAGCATCTTTCCCACCACTGAGGTCAGACTAACTGGTCTATAATTTCCTGCTTTCTCCCGCCCACCCTTCTTAAAAAGTGGCACAACATTAGCCGCCCTCCAATCCTCAGGAACCGACCCCGATTCTATTGAACTCTGGAAAATAATCACCAGCGCATCCACGATTTCCCGAGCCACCTCCTTCAGTACCCTGGGATGCAGGCCATCAGGTCCCGGAGACTTATCAACCTTCAGACCTAACAGTCTCTCCAACACCAAATCCTGGCAAATAGAAATTCCCTTAAGTTCAGGTCCTTCAGCCACTGTTACCTCAGGGAGACAACCTACAACAGTCCTCCACAGTATCCATCACTCCACAAATTCCGTGTCGTCAGCAAGCAGATGAACTTATCCGTCCACTTTCTCATCCAAGTCATTTATAGAAATCACAAAGAGCAGAGGTCCCTGAACAGATCCCTGAAGAACACCTCTGGTCACTGAGCTCCAGGCTGAATAATGACCATCTACTACCACACTCTGTCTTCTATGGGCCAGCCAATTCTGTATCCAGACAGCCAGACTTCCCTATATCCCACACCTCCTTACTTTCTGAATGAACATGCCATGGGGAATCTTGTCAAACACCAAGTACACCACATCCACTGCTCTACCTTCATCCATGTCTTTTGTCATATCCTCAAAGAATTCAATAAGGCTTGTGAGGCATGGCCTGCCCTTCACAAGGTCATGCAGACTATCTGTAATCAAACTATGTTTTTCCAAGTAATCATAAGTTCTGTCTCTCAGAATCCTCTCCAACAATTTGCCCACCACAGATGAAAGACTGTCTGGTCTGTAATTCCCAGGATTATCGCTTTTCTCTTTGGTGAACAGGAGAATAGCATTTGCCACCCTCCAATCATCTGGTACTACTCCAGTGGACAGTGAGGATGCAGAGATTTTGATCAAAGATGCAGAAATCTCTTCCCTTGCTTCCCTTACAACCTTGGGTATATCCCATCTGGCTCAGGGGACTTACCTATCCTTATGTTTTTCAAAATTTTCAGCATATTCGCCTTCTTCACATCAACCTGTTCAAACATATTAGCCTGTTTCATGCTATCCTCAGAAATGACAAAGTCCCTCTCAGTAGTGAATACTGAAGTAAAGTATTCATTAAGGGCCTCCCCTACCTCCTCCGACTTTAGGCACAAGTTCCTGCACGAGAGCTGATCAGCCTTATGCTCAATCTGACCATCCCCTTGTTCCTCTCTCCATTTATTCCACGGATTACGATGCTGTCTGGCAATGTTTCAGAAGGAGTACAAATATTTTCAGCTCTTACTATTAGAAACAGACTAGCTCTTGTATCTATCAATATTTTAACCTTTTTGACCTGTACTCCCTGTTCTACCTGCGTAAATCTTACCCACACAGGTGAAGTCTTTGAAAAGATCGGGCACTATCTCACTATTCAGCCAGTGACTAAGTTGTGCACTTTCCTGCACTTCCTCAACTTCTCATGGGATTTCTTTCACTGCCTTAACCAATGCCACTGGATTAACCCCTTTTACCACATCCTTTTTCCCAGTGCCTTTCCCAGCACCGTGACTTTGTGTGTCCCACCTTATTGCAGTGAAAACACCTGTGGTCTTTCACCTCTTTTCCATGTTCTTGGATTTCTGTTTTCACATATGGTAAATTGCTCCCAGTGTGATCTCCATTTTGTTGAAAAACTGCCTTCTTTCCCAATTTCTATCCCTCATGGAGTGAAATTGCTGTCGACAGCTAGATTTCGATTGACACACTAATGCACATTCATCGGCCCTCCCTGCAGCTCTTCTCCCTGTCTGAACTTTCTGTTGCTCAACATGAGTTTTTAGCATTTCTGGAAGTGAGTTTTTAAACTCCTTCAGCAGACCCTCATATGTCTTTCCTATCTCTCATGCTCTCTTCCATCTACCCAAGTTATTCTGTCTATTTTTTTTTTAAACTCAGTATAAGATTGACATGGTTCTTCTCTTACATCTCTGAATGATTGCCTACTAAAATAGCCTTTTTTACTTCTTCATGTTCTCCTCTGACAGTGCTGCAAACATTTCACTAGCCCTGCCTACCTACTTGGTCTGAACTAACATTACCCACACACTCTCTAGCTAGTTCATCTGGTGAGCCAATTTCTCAAATGAAATGAAAAAAGTCTTCAACATCTTTTTCATTAAATTTTGGTAGTGTTTCGACATACTTGTATCAATCCCGACCAGGATGTTGACTACGATGAGTTTTCACATCATCACTTCCATCCTATACTTTTATTCCTGTCATCTGAAGTCCTTTTGCTTCAAGTTATAGAGTCATAGAGTCATAGAGATGTACAGTATGGAAACAGACCCTTCAGTCCAACCCATCCATGCCAACCAGATATCCCAACCCAATCTAGTCCCACCTGCCAGCACCCTGCCCATATCCCTCCAAACCCTTCCTATTCATATACCCATCCAAATGCCTCTTAAACATTGCAATTGCACCAGCCTCCACCACTTCTTCTGTAAATAACAAAAAGTAGAGGACACAGCACCAATCCTTGTGGCACAGGCTTCCAGTCACAGGCCTCCAGTCTGAAAAACAACCCTCCACCACCACCCTTTGTCTTCTACCTTTGAGCCAGTTCTGTAGCCAAATGGCTAGTTCTCCCTGTATTCCGTGACATCTAACCTTGCTAATCAGTTTCCCATGGGGAACCATGTCGAACGCCTTACTGAAGTCCACATAGATCACATCTACTGCTCTGCCCTCTTCAATCCTCTTTGTTACTTCTTCAAAAAACTCAATCATGTTTGTGAGACATGATTTCGCACGCACAAAGCCATGTTGACCATTCCTAATTACTTAGATTAGATTAGATTAGATTACTTACAGTGTGGAAACAGGCCCTTCGGCCCAACCATCAGTCCTTGCCTTTCCAAATGCATGTACATCCTGTCCCTCAGGATTCCCTCCAACAACTTGCCCACCACCGAGGTCAGGCTCACTGGTCTATGGTTCCCTGGCTTGTCTTTACCACCCTTCTTAAACAGTGGCACCACGTTTGCCAACCTCCAGTCTTCCGGCACCTCACCTGTGACTATCAATGATACAAATATCTCAGCAAAAGGCCCAGCAATCAGTTCTCTGGCTTCCCACAGAGATCTTGGGTACACCTGATCAGGTCCTGGGGATTTATCCACTGTTACCTGTTTCAATACATCCAGCATTTCCTCCTCTATATTCTGGACATTTTACAAGATGTCACCATCTATTTCTCTACAGTCTATATCTTCCATGTCCTTTTCCACAGTAAATACTGATGCAAAATTTCATTTAATATTTCCCCCATTTTCTGTGGCTCCACACAAAGGCCACCTTGCTGATCTTTGAGGGGCCCTATTCTCTCCCTAGTTTCCCTTTGGTCCTTAATATATTTGTAAAAACACTTTGGATTTTCCTTAATTCGATTTGCCAAAGCTATCTCATGCCCCCTTTTTGCCCTCATGATTTCCCTTTAATATACTCCTACTTCCTTGATACTCTTCTAAGGATTCACTCGATCTATCCTGTCTATACCTGACAAATACTTCCTTCTTTTTCTTAACCAAACCCTCAATTTATTTCATCATCCAGCATTCCCTATACGTACCAGCCTTTCCTTTCCTGACAGAAATATACTTTCTCTGGATTCTTGTTATCTCATTTCTGAAGGCTTCCCATTTTCCAGCCATCCCTTTACCTGCGAACAGCTGCCTCCAATCAGCTTTCAAAAGTTCTCACCTAAAACCATCAAAATTGTCTTTTCTCCAATTTAGAACTTCAACTTTTAGAACTGGTCTATTCTTTTCCATCACTCCCCCTCCTCTCTTGCCTCCCTTTCTATCCTCCCTGTAGCATTTGTATCTTGGAACATTAAGCTGCCAGTCCTGCCCATTCCTGAGCCATGTTTCTGTAACTGCTATGATATCCCAGTCCCATGTTCCTAACCATGCCCTGAGTTCATCTGCCTTCCCTGTTAGGCCCCTTGCATTGAAATAAATACAGTTTAATTTATTAGTCCTACCTTGTCCCTGCCTGCCCTGACTGTTTGACTCACTTCTGTTTTCAACTGTACCAGTCTCAGATTGATCTCTTTCCTCACTATCTCCCTGCACCTCCCCCCCCCCCCCCCCACCTTACTAGTTTGAATCCTCCCGAGCAGTTGTAGCAAATTTCCCTGACAGTATATTAGTCCCCTTCCAATTTAGGTGAAATCCGTCCTTCTTGTACATGTCACTTCTACCCCAAAAGAGATTCCAATGATCCAAAAATGTGAATCCTTCTCCCATACACCAGCTCCTCAGCCATACATTCATCTGCTCTATCCTTCTATTCCTGCCCTCACTAGCTCGTAGCACTGGGAGTAATCCAGATATTACTACCCTTGAGGACCTCCTTGTTAATTTCTGCCTAACTCTCTGTAATCTCCCTTCAGAATCTCAACCTTTTCCCTTCCTCTGTCATTGATTCCAATGTGGACAATGACCTCTTGCTGGCCCCTCCCCCCGCGAGAACATTTTGTACCCTCTCTGAGACATCCTTGATCCTGTCACCAGGGAAACAACACACCATTCAGCTTTTTCTCCACTGGCCACAGAAACATCTGTCTGTACATCGGACTACAGAATCCCCTAACACAATTAATCTCTTGGAAGCCGACGTACCCCTCGTTGCATTACAGACAGTCTCAATACCAGAAACTTGGCTGTTCGTGCTATGTTCCCCTGAGAATCCATCACAACCTACATTTTCCAAAACAGCCTACCTGTTTGAAATGAGTATTTCCACAAAAGATTCCTGCCCTCGGTGCTTACCTCTCTTACCTTTCGTGGAGTTAACCCATCTATGTGACTGTATCTGAGACTTTCCCCCCTTCCTATAACTGCCGTCCATCACATACTGTTGTTGTTGCAAATTCCTCATTGCTTCTAACTGTCTCTCCAACCAATCCATTCAATCTGATAAGATTCGCATCCAACAGCGTTTATGGCAGATATAATCTGCAGTAACCCTTAAACTCTCTTTAAACTCCCACATCTGACAAGAAGTGCATATCACTGCAAAGGCCATTTTTTCTTCCTGCACAATCTACAGACCCAGAAAATAACACTGTCTTATTCCTCTACAAAACCCTGCACTAGGTTAAATTAATAGTTATGGCTTATATTTTAAGTTTAATCAAGTTATGGTGGCTTAGTGATTAGATCTGCTGCCTCACAGTGCCATGACCCGAGTTTGATTCCAGCCTCACATGACTGTGTGGAGTTTGCACCTTCTCCCCATGTCTGTGTGGGTTTCTGCTTGGTGTTCCAGTTGCCTCTCACAATCCAAAAGATGTGCAGGTCATGGAAATTGGCTATGCTAAATTGCCCAGAGTGTTCAGGGATGTGTAGGCTAGGTGCATTAATCAGGGGTAAAAAAGAAGTGGGGTAGGGGAATGGGTCTGGGTGGGTTACTCTACAGAGGGTCATTGTAGATTTGTTGGGCTGAAGGGCCTGTTTCCACACTGTAAGGATTGTCCGAAAGTTCCAACATCATCTTTTCCAACTCAAACATTCTTCCCTTTCCCTTTCTTTATTTTTCAATTCACTTTCTAACTCCAATTGTCTCATTTGCAATGTTATTTTTGTCTAACTCCACTGTATTGTTTCTCTGATATACCTAAATGCTTGGCTAAATCTGTTACAATTTAATCTTTCTTATTATCTCTACTCAAATCAAATTGTAGCCTATTTGCTAATTCTACAAGTGTCACATTGTTCTGTCTTTCAAAACTTCCTTGGCAAATTTGGGAAGCATCTTCAAACCCCAAAACTTCTTTAGCGATGTTAAGAACCATTTCTCCACTTTTTATTTAACCAGTAACAAGCAACTGAATTCAAACAGATTTTCCATTCCTCACTTAAGTTTTATTTAAAGGTCTAGGACACTAGTCCCCAAGTCTGTTTAAATCCGCTGGGACCTTTTGTACCCTAAATCTTCCCAAATCTGTTCAGATCCTGGACAATGAGCCCGCAATATGTTATAAAGCAGAGGTCGACCCCACTCTGAGAACTAAAATTGAAACACCCCAAGAGGAGCACCTCACCCTATAATCCGTAAAAGGAGGGTGGAAAGTGATGTAATCTGCCTTTCAGCATCTTCTCATGGTTAAATAAACTAAAACCCTGACACTCACTTTAAAATCACCAAGTAATAATTTATTTATCAAAGACTAACAGTGAACAAATTACCTCAACTGTTAACAATCCAAATAAATCCCTTCTAACTACTAACTATTCCTGAATAAAGCAAGATTCTAATGAATGGTGTTCCAATAAATACAAGTCCCACTCATATAACAAAAAGTAGAATTTAAGCCTCTCGATATTACAGCCAGATTACGTGTCTTCTGGAATGTTCTGTGTATTCTCTGTCAATTCTTTTGTCAGGAATATTAATGAATTGTGTTATTAGTACCATTGTTATTTAGATGGTACTTTCTCTCAGACATAGAGGAGGCTATGAGAGCCAGTGATTCTCTCTCGAGGGCTGTTAGCTCTGGTGGATGGCAGCTAGCTCTCAGGTCTTTGTCCAACTGCCCCCTTCATTTAAACCCATGATGGCATCTCAATATTTCTCACAATAGGATTGGTCCTATGTTGTCAAAATTTAATTTAAATTTAAATTTAATAGATTTTTGTACCTAAGTACCTGGTTCAAATTGATTGGCTGAATTCAAAAGCCTTTTGTCTTAGAAAAAACTGCTGCATGGTCTGCTAACTGTATAGCTTTCTGATCCTCACTGATACTCACAGACATCCATTTTAAATCTCTAAGCAGAGAAAACACACATCATCTTTTAAAAGGACCATGCAATGCTGTCCCCCACAGTACTTTACAAACACCAAACTCTAATTTCCTGTCTCCCAATCTATAAGTAAGCTACCCAACTTTGAACTGTGTGGGAAGCTAGAGAAGTGATTTCTGGGCCTCTTGCTGAGATATTTGTATCATCGATAGTCACAGGTGAGGTGCCGGAAGACTGGAGGTTGGTAAACGTGGTGCCACAATTCAAGAAGGGTGATAAAGACAAGCCAGGGAACTATAGACCAGTGAGCCTGACCTCAGTGGTGGGCAAGTTGTTGGAGGGAATCCTGAGGGACAGAATGTACATGCATTTGGAAAGGCAAGGACTGATTAGGGATAGTCAATATGGCTTTGTGTGTGGGAAATCATGTCTCACAAACTTGATTGAGTTTTTTGAAGAAGTAACAAAGAAGATTGATGAGGGCAGAGCAGTAAATCTGATCTATATGGACTTCAGTAAGGCGTTTGACAAGGTTTCCCATGGGAGACTGATTAGCAAAGTTAGATCTCACGGAATACAGGGAGAACTAACCATTTGGATACAGAACTGGCTCAAAGGTAGAAGATATTAGAATACATTACAGTGTGGAAACAGGCCCGTTGGCCCAACAAGTCCACACCGACGCACAACCCACCCATACCCCTACATTTACCCCACACTACGGGCAATTTAGCATGGCCAATTCACCTGACCTGCACATTTGGACTGTGGGAGGAAACGCACACAGACACGGGGAGAACGTGCAAACTCCACACAGTCAGTCCCTGAGGTGGGAATTGAACCTGGGTCTCAGGTGCTGTGAGGCAGCAGTGCTAACCACTGTGCCACCGTGCCGCCCGAAGACAGAGGGTGGTGGTGGAGGATTGTTTTTCAGACTGGAGGCCTGTGACCAGTGGAGTGCCACAAGGATCAGTGCTGTGTCCTCAATTTTTTTGCCATTTATATAAATGATTTGGGTGCGAGCATAACAGGTAAAGTTAGTAAATTTGCAGATGACACCAAAATTGGAAGTGTAGTGGACAGCGAAGAGGGTTACCTCAGATTACAACAGGATCTTGACCAGATGGGCCAATGAGCTGAGAAGTGGCAGATGGAGTTTAATTCGGATAAATGCGAGGTGCTGCATTTTGGGAAAGCAAACCATAGCAGGACGTATACACTTAATGGTAAAGTCCTAGGGAGTGTTGCTGAACAAAGAGACCTTGGCGTGCAGGTTCATAGGTCCTTGAAAGTGGAGTTGCAGGAAGATAGGATAGTGAAGAAGGCATTTCGTATGATTTCCTTTATTGGTCAGTCTATTGAGTACAGGAATTGGGAGGTCATATTGTGGCTGTGCAGGACATTGGTTAGGCCACTGTTGGAATATTGCTTGCAATTCTGGTCTCCTTCCTATCGGAAAGATGTTGTGAAACTTGAAAGGGTTCAGAATAGATTTACAATGACGTTGCCAGGGTTGGAGGATCTGAGCTACAGGGAGAGGCTGAACAGGCTGGGGCTAATTTCCCTGGAGTGTCAGAGGCTGAGGGGTGACCTTATAGAGGTTTACAAAATTGAGAGGAGCATGGATAGGATAAATAGACAAAGTCTTTTCCCTGGGGTCGGGGAGTCCAGAACTAGAGGGCATAGATTTTGGGTGAGAGGGGAAAGATATAAAAGAGACCTAAGGGGCAACATTTTCACACAGAGGGTGGTACGTGTATGGAATGAGCTGCCAGAGCATGTGATGGAGGCTGGTACAATTGCAACATTTAAGATTTGGATGGGTATGTGAATAGGAAGAGTTTGGAGGGATATGGGCAGGGTGCTGGCAGGTGGGACTAGATTGGGTTGGGATATCTGGTCAGCATGGTCGAGTTGGACTGAAGGGTCTGTTTTCATGCTGTACATCTCCATGACTCTATGACTCTATATGTCATAGACAGTAGACGGTTACACGGATCCCTATGGAACACCACTAAACATGAATCTCTAGCAACCTTCCATGACTATCTCCTGCCTTTGCTGGGCAAACCAATTCTGAACTCATATAGCACCTTCACTGTGGATCCCATGCAACCTAATCTTCTGGATGAGCTGACCATGATGGACCTTATCAAAACCTTACTAAGATCCATGTAAACAACATCTACTGCTCAATCTCACCAATCACATCATCATCTTCTCAAAAAGGTCAATCGAGTTGTAAGACATGACCTTCCCTGTACAAAGCCATGCTGGTTGTCCCTAATTAGGCCATGTTTCTTCAAATGTACTTAAATCCTTTCCTTAAGAATTCTCTCCAACCGTTTCCCACCCACCGATGTGAGATTCACTGGTCTACAGTTTCCTGCATTATCCCTATTTTCCTTGTTGAACAGAGAAACATCATTTTCATATTACTGGACACTCAGACCCTCCCAGACCTGAGATTACTAAGCACTCAGACACTGCAGCTTCTCAGCATGGGAGTGGTAGGTGCAGGAGGCACTGCAGTCTTTCGCTGAGATTATTTGGAGCACACTGCCCTCTACTGCTCTCTCTAGCATTGTGCAGAACAACAGCAGGGAGATTGTGGGAACAACTTGAATTGAGAGTTCCCTCCAGATCCCAGCCCATCCTGATTTGGAATCTCAGCCTTTCCTTCCTCAACACTGGCTCTGGTTATTGGAATTCCCCAGTTAACAGCCAGCACTGGGTCATTGCACAGCCCCAGGCAGAGCTGAGCTTGACCAGGATGAGTTGATAATGTGTTGCTGGAAAAGCGCAGCAGGTCAGGCAGCATCCAAGGAGCAGGAGAATCGATGTTTCGGGCATGAGCCCTTTCTCAGGATAGTCCAACAGGCTAAGATAAAAGGTAGGGAGGAGGGACTTGGGGGAGGGGCGTTGGAAATGCGATAGGTGGAAGGAGGTCAAGGTGAGGGTGATAGGCCAGAGTGGGGGTGGGGGCGGAGAGGTCAGGAAAAAGATTGCAGGTTAGGAAGGCGGTGCTGAGTTCAAGGGATTTGACTGAGACAAGGTGGACGGAGGGGAAATGAGGAAACTGGAGAAATCTGAGTTCATCCCTTGTGGTTGGAGGGTTCCTAGGCAGAGAAGATGAGGTGCTCTTCCTCCAGATGTTGTGTTGCAATGGTCTGGCGATGGAGGAGTCCAAGGACCTGCATGTCCTTGGTGGAGTGGGAGGGGGAGTTGAAGTGCTGAGCCACGGGGTGGTTGGGTTGGTTGGTCCTGGTGTCCCAGAGGTGTTCTCTGAAAGGTTCCACAAGTAGGCGGCCTGTCTCCCCAATATAAAGGAGGCCACACCGGGTGCAGCGGATGCAGTAAATGATGTGTGTGGAGGTGCAGGTGAATTTGTGGCGGATATAGAAGGATCCCTTGGGGCCTTGGAGGGAAGTGAGGGGGGGAGGTGTGGGCGCAAGTTTTGCATTTCTTGCGGTTGCAGGGAAAGGTGCCGGGAGTGGAGGTTGGGTTGGTGGGGGGTGTGGACCTGACGAGGGAGTCACGGAGGGAGAGGTCTTTTCGGAACGCTGATAGGGAAGGGGAGGGAAATATATCCCTGGTGGTGGGGTCCGTTTGGAGGTGGCGGAAATGACAATGTATATGGAGGTTGGTGGGGTGGTAGGTGAGGACCAGTGGGGTTCTGTCCTGCAGGCAATTGGAGGGGCGGGGCTGAAGGGCAGAGGAGCGGGAAGTGGAGGAGATGTGGTGGAGAGCATCGTCGATCACATCTGGGGGAAAATTGCGGTCTTTGAAGAAGGAGGCCATCTGGGTTGTACGGTATTGGAACTGGTCCTCCTGGGAGCAGATGCGGCGGAGACGAAGGAATTGGGAATATGGGATGGCATTTTTACAGGGGGCAGGATGGGAGGAGGTGTGGTCTAGGTCGCTGTGGGAGTCGGTCGGTTTATTGTAAATGTCCATGTTGATTCGGTCGCCCAAGATGAGATGGTCCAGGTAAATTTGAGGTTGGGATGGAAGGTGTTGGTAAAGTGGATGAACTGTTCAACCTCCTCGTGGGAGCACGAGGCAGCGCCGATACAGTCATCGATGGAGTGGAGGAAAGGGTGGGGTGTGGTGCCAGTGTAGCTGTGGAAGATGGACTGTTCCACATATCCTACAAAGAGGCAGGCATAGCTGGGGCCCATGCGGGTGCCCATGGCTAATCCTTTGGTTTGGAGGAAGTGGGAGGATTGGAAAGAGAAGTTGTTCAGGGTGAGGACCAGTTCAGTCAGTCGAAGGAGGGTGTCAGTGGAAGGGTACTGGTTGGTACGGCGGGAAAGGAAGAAGCGGAGGGCTTTGAGTCCTTTGTGGTGGGGGATAGAGGTGTACAGAGACTGGATGTCCATGGTGAAGATAAGGCGTTAGGGACCAGGGAAGCGAAAATCATGGAGGAGGTGGAGGGTGTGGGTGGTGTCCCAAACGTAGGTGGGGAGTTCTTGGACTAAGGGGGACAGGACCGTGTCGAGGTATGCAGAGATGAGTTCGGTGGGGCAGGAGCAGGCTCAGACAATGGGTCGGCCGGGGCAGTCAGGTTTGTGGATTTTGGGCAGGAGGTAGAAACGGGCGGTGCGGGGTTGTGGGACCATGAGGTTGGAAGTGGTGGATGGGAGATCCCCTGAGGTGATGAGGTTATGGATGGTCTGGGAGATGATGGTTTGGTGATGGGAGGTGGGGTCATGGTCAAGGGGGCAGTAGGAGGAGGTGTCTGCAAGCTGGCTTTTAGCCTCAGTGGTGTAAAGGTCGGTGCGCCAAACTACTACCGCGCCTCCCTTGTCTGCCAGTTTGATAGTGAGGTTGGGGTTGGAACGGAGGGAGTGGAGGGCTGCACGTTCCAAGGGTGAGAGGTTGGAGTGGGTGAGAGGGATGGAGAGGTTGAGGCGGTTAATGCCGCGGCGGCAGTTGGCTATGAAGAGATCGAGGGCAGTTAAGAGGCCAGCATGGGGTGTCCAGGTGGATGGGGTGTGTTGGAGGCGGGAGAAGGGGTTGTCAGAGGGTGGGCAAGAATCCTGGTTGAAGAAGTAGGCACGGAGGCGAAGACGGCGGAAGAATTGTTCGATGTCTCGCCGCGTGTTGAACTCCTTAATCCGAGAGTGTAGGGGGATGAAGGTGAGGCCTCTACTGAGGACTGATCTTTCATCCTCAGAGCGGGGTAGTTCTGGAGGGATGGTGAAAACACGGCAGGGAGCTAGGGCCTGGTGTGGGGCTCTCCTTGACCAGGATGAGGCAAGTCATGCCTAAAATTGGAGACATCTGGCACATTGTTGGGAAAAATAATGATTTGATCATTAAAGTTGGAACACCCCCAGAATGTTGCCTGGGTCTCTAGTTTAATCGTCTCATAATAATCACATTCAGACATTGCCTGCCCCTCAGTGTGATTGGCTCAGTTCCTGTTTTCATCAATGTTTTAATCTTTCCTGGCAGTTTCAATTGGTTTTATTTAGCCAATCATTCACAAATTGTTGCCCTCAGATGGAAGTGGACTGGTGTGCTGTAGATTTACTGCTGCATATTCAAGAGGGCTTCTAAATCAATGCCCTCATTTATCCCATCTTTGATCATTCCATTCCTTACCTTCATGTTCCCCCTCCTCTACTTCCCTTCCCCCTGTGTAGTGCCTCCCTCCCTTCAAGCTCATCCCTCTCCCACACTTTCCCAAACTTCTTCTGTCTCTCTGTGTCCCTCACACTCCCATTATTTCCTGCCCTCTCTGTGGTGGCCATTTCCCTCCCCCCCCACCCCTCCCCACAATTACCTCAATATTTTCCTCAGAAGCCTGTCTTGCTGGGGCTTTAATGGCTGACCATCCCATTGGTCTAAATGGATGGGAGACAATCTCATTTCAGACCCTCACAGCGTATTCCCCTCGCCCTGGCGGCTCCCTCTCCCTTCCCCAACCAGCTCCCTCTTCAACATTGCTTTTCCAGAACTTTCAATAGACCCAAAAACCCACACACATACACTGAATCTGACTGATGAAGCCTGAAGACCACTTGGGATCAACCCTTGGGATCTGATTGGGATTCAGTCAATGTGGGAGCAAGAGGAACACTGGATTGGGTCAGTACACACATTGGTGAAGCAGCTCACTGGCTTCACTGTGAGCCTCAGGTATGTTGGAGCTGGATGGGGGATTAAAGAGTTCAAGGGTCAGTGGTTCCCCTGCCCCTGGCCCTGTTTTACCAACCTCCCCACTTCTGATCCTGTCACCAAAGGCCCAGAATGTTCCAGGCCTCTGGGAGTATAAATGGATGGGATGTGCTCTTGAGTAGCAGAGGCCTGGAGTGGGTCTCGAGGCTGTGACTCAGGGACTGGAGCTGGAACATGGAGCTCTCTGTTTCTACACATTCACATTAAACCTGAACCCAGCAGCCACTTCACTCCAGAGCAATGCAAACATGGAGAGGGGGGGGGAGGTAAACTGCAGGCAGCTGGCTCAGACGAGGTGTACAACTCAATGATGAGGTGAATGGGAGCCTGTGACCACAGACTATTTGAGAGCTCACTACAAGACGAAGGATTTGATACCGTGACTGTGGCTGCAGTTCCCTCTCCACAACTTCTCTGTAACACTTAGCCCCGTAACCACTTTCAGGAACAACTTTCTGGCACTGAGCTGATGGTGAACACTCGATGCAGGTCAGTAAACCATCAGCTTCATGCCTGCTCCTGAGGATACAGCTGCCTCTAACCAGAGATTCCTGATGAAGGGCTTTTGCCCGAAACGTCGATTTCACTGCTCGTTGGATGCTGACTGAACTGCTGTGCTCTTCCAGCACCACTAATCCAGTATCTAACCAGAGAACTGCCTGACAATCCTTTATATCCTTTACACGCTGCAAATGAGTCATTGACCAAGAACGTCAGTCAATTCTGAGTTGTCGATATTCCTGTTTTTATATCAGAATCTCTCAGGTCAATCCTCACAGGGATTTGCGCCAGTCAAACAAGCTTCCTGGAAACTGCCTCAAATCCCTCATGACTGCCCTTTATATTGGCAACATTCATTCAGCAAGCTCTGAGTCAGGTTGTGACCCCACACAGTCAGAGCAGTCCCATCACCAGTGAGTCTGCTTCTGTCCTCCCCAAGCATGCACCTCCCAGGATGTGACAGTGGATTAAACAAAGGAATTAAAGAGAGTTCAGGATGATGAAAGATCGCTCAGGGGAATGAAGACAGAAACTACAATATTGTGGTTGGCGTCATTTTGAGCAACATTGTGCAGAGAATGAAACTGAGTGTCTTTTTTGGTTTCACTCAAAACCACATCAACACCCAGTGCACCTTTAAAAAGAAACACATTTTGAAATGTCTGTGTGAGTGTCATGGTGGGTTTTAAATCATCGAACCAGGTTTGTGTTGGTATTTCCCTCTATAGCTTAACGGGAGATGGGACTAGGGGAGAGCTGCCTGTTGGATGAAGCTGCAGCTCATGTTGAGCTGGATAGAATGTTAGTTTGGTCACATTTGGAATATTGTGTACAGTTCTGGTCACCACACTCCCAGAAGGATGTGGAGGCATTAGTGAGGGTATGTAGGTGCAGAGCCTCAATTTCAGGTTCAGAAACATAGAGAGTATTGAAACTGATTGGATTGGATTAGGAGGTCTGTGCTTTTATTGTCTCACTCTGTAAATAAATGTGACACTGACTAAAGGTTCACTGCAGTTTCCTCTTTTACCAACGGCGGTGGCGGTGGGGGGGGGGGGGGTCTGAAATTGACGAGTGGGGTTTATTCGTATCTCTATCGAGGAACTAGTATGATCACAATGGGCTAAATGGCCTCCTTCTGCTGCTGTATTATTTGATGGTTAAACTTGTTGTTTCTTTCTGTCTGAGACAGGTTCCTGCCTCATTCTCACTTCTCTTAATTTCATCATTTGACTTCTCAGCCCCCAGGGAGGGAGACCATGGAGCACGAGCTTGACCCTAAACCCGAGCATTTTAGACAAACTTGGATTGGAGAGCAACTGGTCAAGAAGCAGGGTGTGTCAAGGGCAGGGTAGGTGGCTTGAAGGGCGAGATTCTGGAGGATGAGGGACATGAGGGGGAGGGTTATGAGTGGGGCATGTGCCAATGGGTATGGGGACTCTTAAAACAGGTCCTCCACAACCCATTCTCCATTAGGTTCTGAGAGACAGAGCAATGGACAGAGCATCCAATGTGTTTATTGTGTCCCACCCAACTTTAAATACAACACAATTTCAGGGTGTTGTAGAACCCACCCCTTGAAAATTTGAAATAATTGGATGCTTTATGACATGGGATAAACCCCTCTGCTAGTTTAATCCAACAACACAGAAAGGATTCACCACATGCGAAAATTTGAGAGGCAAAGAATTATCCAAAAAGTCACTATTTAAAGTAAAAACTGACAACTTTATTCTTTAAGTTCAACAGAGAATATTAAAACCAACATCTATTGACAACTCCTGTCTCTTAAACCTATCTTTTACATCCCACTCTCCAATACCAGTCCAATTAAAAATCCCAATTACGATTTACGAAAGTGTAATCACATTTCAAAGCTAGTCAGCTTTGCCAAATCTCCAGGTCAGTTGTGATGTTCTGCTGTGCAGACTTCTTCCACAGATAGGTACCTCTCAGAGAGCTCTTAAACTAGCAGCCTACATCTTTGGTCTTTTGGCAGTTCTCTCTCAACTTAACATTGAACATTACAGCACAGTATAGGCCTTCGGCCCTCGATGTTGCGCCACCCTGTCATACTAATCTGAAGCCCATCCCACCTATACTATTCCATGTATGTCCATATGCCTGTCCAATGATGAATTAAATGTGCTTAAACTTGGCGAATCTACTATCGCTGCAGGCAAAGCATTCCATACCCTTACCCCAAACATCAGATTGTTTCATTGGTTTCAATATTACCATAATACTAAGTTCAAACTTAATTGAATTTTGGTATCTTAACACATGATTTAAACTGATGGGTTGGATTTGAATTTGTTTTTGCCTCATGGCAACCCAGCTGCTACTATTTGTATCAAACAAATGTTACATTGTAACATTTTTCAGAACACTTTGTGTTGTGTCAGTCAGGCCTTGCTAGCGCTTCAGCTCTCTTAAAGGTACAGTGTCTCTACACCCTCATAACAAATGGTTTAAAGGAATAACGTAAGTTCAGAAAGTTCCAGATGCAATCCAATCACAAATGAAGATGCTAATTTGAGGGGTCACTAACATTGTTCCCCCAAAGCCTGACCCAGAATTCCTTTATCTCTGTGTTCAGTCAGAGGAGGGGCTGGTTCAGGGTCACTGAGTGACCTTCCCTTTGACATGGATTTTTCAATCTGTCCTTGACAGTGTTGATGTTGGTCTGATCAAACCTGCCTTATTGCAGTTAAATAAATTGCTTACAGCATTTGGAGACAGTTTAAAATAAAGTTAATCCAAAATATTTGTTAAGTGGAGAAGAGAGATATTCATATCCCATCTGAACATTGATAATCAAGAAAAAATACATTTTTACTTTCAATGAAAAATACCAACAAAGGGCTGGGTGTTATATAGTTACAGACACAAAACAATGCACAGAGACGATAACACTGTCCATTTGCAGAGATTGTGAGGAACTGTCACCCATTGAAGTGTGGACCATGTGATCTACAACACAACAGTTCTTTAAACATCCCAACAACACTCAAGAAGGTTCACACCATCCAGGACAAATCAGTTGCTTGATTGACACCACATTCACTCCCTACACCACTGACCCTCAGTAACAGCAGGATGCACCTTCCAAAAGATGCACTGCAGAAATTCACCAAAGGTCCTCAGACAGCACCTACAATCCAATGAATATTTCTGTCTCGAAGGACAAGGGAAGAGGTACATGGGAACACCATCCCCTGCAAGCTCCCCTCCAAGCCATTAAAAAAACAATAAAAGATGGAGAAAACCCGAAGCTCAATGTAAATAGAGTGATCCCATTACTGCAATGGCTAACAGGAAAAAGAGAAATGTTTAAAATCTGTGATCTATAACATGGACACAGTGATGGCTTATTTAGAATTATTTCACACTCTAACAATATTTACTACTTATGGGCAAAAGGGATCTCCCTCCCTGGAACCAGATCCGTGTTAGCCACCTTCTTCATTCATTAGTGTCGGCTCAGTGGAAAAACATTTGTTTCTGAGACTTAAGATTGCAAGCCAAGTCCTGAGATGTGATCGTACCATCCAGGCTGCTCCCTCAGTGCAGTACAAAGGCAGTGCAGCACTGTCAGCAGGACAGGCTTCTCAATGCGATGTCAAACTGAACTGGACAGATGATATTTTTTGGAAGAAATTTCTTTCCACAAAGGGTTGTTAATCTGTGGAATTCTCTTGGCAAAAGAATTGACAATGTCCCAAAATTGAGAACACTTCAAGCTGAAATGGACTGACCCCCAGTCTCTCTGAAAATTTCCAGGATATGAGGGACAGCGGAGAAGATGGAATTTGGACAAATGATCCACCAGGATTGTTTGAATGGTGGAGCAGCTTGGAGGTGTTGTTGGCTTTACACTCGCTCATATTTCTAATGTTCCAAATTCTGAAGCAGCATTATTCTCCCAGTGACCTTGCTATGTTTAAATTAGTTCCTCTCTGTCTGATGAAAGTGATCACACTTTGAAAGCACTTCACTCATTAGAACATAGAACAGAAAGCATAACAGCGCTGTACAGGTGCTTCAGCCCTCAATGTTGCATTGACCTGTGAAACTAATCTGAAGCCGACCTAACCTACACTATTCCATTTTCATCCATATGTTTATTCAGTGATCATTTAAATGCTCGTAAAGTTGGTGAGTCTACTACTGTGGCAGGTAGGGTGTTCCATGCCCTTACTAGTCTCTGAGTAAAGAAACTACCTCTGACATCTGTCCAATATCTATCACCCCTCAATTTAAAGCTATGTCCCCTCATGCTAGCCATCACCAACTGAGGAGAAAGGCTCTCACTGTCAGCTTATCTAACCCTCTGATTATCTTGAATGTTTCAAATAAGTCACTCTCAAAATACTCTCAAACAAAAACAGCCTCAAGTCCCTCAGCATTTCCTTGTAAGACTTTCCCACCACACCAGGCAACACATTAGTAAATCTCCTCTGAACCCTTTCCAAAGCTTCCACATCCATCCTATAATGTGGTGACCAGAACTGTAATCAATACTCCAAGTGTGGCTGCATCAGAATTTTGTACAGCACATGGCTCCAAAACTCAATCCCTCTTCGAATAAAAGCTAACACACCATATGCTTTCTTAACAACCATAATCAACCTATGAAACAACTTTCAGGGATCTATGTACATGGACACTGAGATCTCCCATCGACATGACCAAGAATCTTACCATTAGTCCAGTACTCTTTATTCCTGTTGCTCCTTCCAAAGTGAATCACCTCGCACTTTTCCACAATAAATTCCATTTGTCACCTCTCAGCTCAGCTCTTCAACTCATCTATGTCCCTCTGCAACCTACAATATCCTTCGGCAATATCCACAACTCTACTGACCTTAGTGTCATCTGCAAATTTACTAACCCATCCTTCTGCATCCTCTCCCAGATCATTTACAAAATGATAAACAGCAGTGACACCAAAACAGATCCTTGTCATACACCACTAGTAACTGAACTCCAAGATGAACATTTCCCATTAACCACCACCCTCTGTCTTATTTCTGTTCCAAATCACTAAATCAGCCTCAATCTCATGCCTATGTATTTTGTGCAAGAGCCTATTGTGGGGATCCTTATCAAATGCCACATCAACCGCTTTACCCTCATCCACCTGTTTGGTCACCATGTCAAAGAACTCAATAAGGTTTATGAAGCACGACCTACCCTTCACAAAACAATGTTGATTACTCCTAATCAATTTATTTTCTCTAGATGATGATACATACTATCTCTTATAACCTTTTCCAACACTGTACCCACAACCGTGGGTATTGTAAACAAACCCTGTTGACCTTTAAGGGGCCCTACTCTCTTTCTCATTGTCCTTTTGCTCTTCATGCACTTGTAGAGTATCATTGGATTATCCTGAACCACATTTACTAAAGCTGTCTCATATTCCCTTGTTGCTTTCCTGACTTCTCTCTTAAGTATCCCCCTACTCCACTTACACTCTTCAAGTCCCAGTTATTTATACCTGACATATGTTTCCTTCATTTTCTTGACCAGAGCCTCAACATCTCAAATCATCCAGCGTTCCCTACACCTACCAACCTTACCTTTCACTCTAACAGGAGCATATTGTCTCTGAACTCTCATTATCGCATTCTTGACAGTTTCCCACTTGCCAGTGATGCCTTTTCCCGGACACAACATACCCCAATAATCTTCCTCGACTGTCACCATTGATCACACTCCAATTTCTTAAATTAACTTTTAGACTAAGCTTATCCTTTTCCCTAACTATTCTTCAGCTAATAGAGTTATGATCACTTATCCTAAACGGTCCCCCACTAGCACTTCAGACACTTGTCCTGTCATATTTTCCAAGAGAAAGTCGTGTTTTGAGTGTTTTCCAGTGGGTTTATCTACATATTGATAAAGAAACCTTTCTTGAACACATTAAACAAATTCCTAACAAAATCAGAAATTGCTGGAAAAGCTCAGTAGATCTGGCAGCGTATGTGGAGAGAAATTAAAGTTAACATTTCAGGTCGAGTGATCCTCTTTCAGAACTGAGAGTAGCTAGAAAAATGCCCATTTTTGTGCAGATGGTGGGATGGGGAGAAGAGATAAGGAGAAAGTGATAGTTAGAGATCGAGCCTTAAGAGAGAGACGAACTGCTGGACAGACAAATTGTTCACTTAGATAAAGACAAGTTCCTCCACATCTTAGTTCTGAAGGGCTGCCTGTCCATTCTGAGGCTGTGCCCTCAGGTTTGAATCTCTCCTACTAGGGTAATCATCTTCTCCATGTCCATTCTATCCAGACCACTGAGTATCCTGTAAATGTCAATCAGGTTCTGTGTACCCTCCCATATCCTTCCAAAGTTGATCGATTACAGACCTGGAGTCCTCAACCATTCCTCATATGACAAGCTCTTAATCCTTGGGATCATTCTTGTAAATCTCTGGACCCACCTTCAAGGCCAGCACATCTTTCCTTAGAGTCACCTCACAGAAATAAAGAACCCCAAAGATCATTGGAAAGAAACATTGTCCATATTTGGAACACTTGAGGTTCTGAGAATTTAATCACAAAAGGGAAGGTATTTCTTTGAGCTTCAAATCAAGAGGCCAAGGTATTAAATTTTAACCAGACGGGCCAGTGGTTCAAGAAAATATCCAAGAATGGCAACCAATGAGTCACTGCAGTGGTTCAAGAAGGCAGGTCATTGCCACCTTCTCAATGACCTGAGAAGGTGGCCCAGCCAGTGACAACTACATCTCACAAAACAATTAAATAAATTACTGCACCTGAGCTCAGCTTCCTCTCCACAGTGAATCCATCCCCAAGATCACTCTCCATCACCTCACTCTCTTCTTGATCTCATTCCACAGAGCTGGGTTAAACAGTGACTTGGTCAACGGAGAGGTTGTAGTGGGAGGAGTGCAACAAATTCCGATTGAAGGAATTGAAGAATATTTTGAGGAATGATCAGGCAGGTTCAAGAATATTACCCTCACTGAGGATGGTTCAACATCCAGTGGAGGTGAAATTAGACTGAAATGTTCCAGAAGGAACATGCTCCATTGCTTCGTGATGATATTGTGACTAGATCTCAGATTCATAAAGTTAGAATATGTTAAAAAGGGAGTTGTTTTGCAATTTCAGTTTTCAAAATCAATGTTTGAAAATGAAAAGAATAAAAACAAAGAGAATGGGGTTGCTATGTTCAGAAGATATCTTTAACAAAAACGCAACAAATGGATTCAGAATTGAGAAAGTTTTATAAAACAGCCTCCTCCTCATTGCTCAATCTTTTATGTACAGGAATTGGGATGTCATATTGAGGTTGTACAGAACATTGGTGAATCTTCTTCTGGAGTATTCTGCCCACTTCTGGTCACTATGTGAAAGAAAGGATATCATTAAGCTGGAGGGGGTACAGAAGACATTTACCAGGATGTAAGCGGGTATGGAATGTCTGATTTTTTTAAAAAAGACTGGATAGGTTGAGACTTTTCTTCACTGGAGTACAAGAGATTGAGAGGTAACCTTTTAGAGCTTTATAAAATTATGAGCAGAACAGATAGGGCCCATGTTAGATGTCTTTTCCCTAGGATGTGGGAAATCAAGACTACAGGGACTATTTTCAGGATGAGAGGAGAGTGTTTGAAAAAGACATGAGGTGCATTTTATTTACACAGAGGGCAGATCATGCATGGAATGAATAGAAGTGGTGGATATGAGTACAGTTTCAAGATTTAAAGGCTTTTAAATAAATACATGAATAGGAAAGGTTTGGAGGGATATAGATCTGGACCAGAGAGGTGTGATTGGTTGTGTTTGAGTTTATATAGAACATCGAAGAATACAGCACAGTACAGGCCCTTCGGCCCTCGATGTTGCGCCGATCAAAGCCCACCTAACCTACACTAACCCACTATCCTCCATATACCTATCCAATGCCCGCTTAAATACCCATAAAGAGGGAGAGTCCACTACTGCTACTGGCAGGGCATTCCATGAACTTACGACTCGCTGAGTGAAGAACCTACTGCTTGGTATGGGTTGGTTGGACTGAAGGGTCTGTTTCCATGCTGTATAAAGCTATGAAATGAAATCTGAAACAATCCCTGGGTGTTATTGCTTGGAAGACAAATTACTAATGAGGAAAGAGAGTCTGCCCCAAAAACCAGGTGATGTGAAATGGACAATGGTCCATCAGGTGGTCCCTCCACCTGAGGAGCAGAATGAAACTTCACAAATTAGTTCATGAAGTCCAAGTGGCAGATCATTTGTAGATTGGGAACTCAAAATCTAAAGTCCTAAAACACTTTTGTTGGTGAGAATTGTATAAAGATGTTAAATTTTAACCAGACAGGATGGTCCACGTCATGACTTGGGGAATCCCCAATCCTCAATTAAAGCTTCACCTTTAATTCCAATCACAGTTTTTGAAGAACCATTTAGCAGAGTCTTGATAGATTGTGTAGGTGCCTGACCTATATCCAGGAATGACAACCAATGGGTCACTGCAGTGCTTCAAGAAAGCAGCTCAGCACCACCTTCTCAAAGGCAATTAAGGATGGGCAATAAATGCAGGTCCAGCCAGTGACACCCACATCTCACAAAACAATAAAATAAATTTCTGCGCCTGAGCTCAGCTTCCTCCTCACTGTGAATCCATCCCCGAGATGACGCTCCATCACCTCCCCAATTTACTTGATGACAAACTGATCTCTAATTCATTCACAGGTGAGAGGTCATTGCTGGAGCTGAGTGTCATCGAAACTCTACTTCCTGTTTACAATGATAACGCTTCTTCTCCTGTAGACTCTACAGTAATAGACCCCAGTGTCATTGGGCTGCATGTTTGTGATGGTCAGAATGATGCTGTTACAGGAGCTGTCTCTGGAAGGCTGGAATCACCCAGTAAATCCTGAGCTCCATTGTGTAATGTCCCTCACATTATGTATTAAAATCCACTCTGTGTTACTCCCTGGTCTGCCCCGGTGCGGTGTTCCTCATGGTGCACTGTAACTGGGCAGTGTGACACTCAGTGACATGTTCCAGGATCGGACACTGAAGAAGGATTGGACTGGTGATAACTTTAAAGAAAAAAGATAACAATAAGTTTATTTACACAAGACTAGATTGTCAATGCTGCTGAATTGAAAGGATCTGATGGGGTGATGGGAGTTTTGAACTAAACAGAAAGAACAGGTTGTTACACTAAACCATTAAGCTGCATCTGCGACTAATTCTGATCAAAGAAAGTGCATCGACAGAAATAGAAGTAATTAAATAAACAGTGCATAAAACAGTACTTCTTAACTATCGTCAGAATTGCATCGATAGTTTGGACACATGAATTTCTTCTGCAGCACGATCAAAACCCACATTCACTTCCATCTAGAGGGGCAAGGGCAACGGATACATGGGAACACCAGCCCCTCCAAGCACTCCTCATCCTGACTTGGAAATATGTTGCTCTTCCTTCAGTGTCACTGGGTCAAAACCTGGAATTCACTCCCTGAAGGCATTATGGGTCTACCTACAGCACATGGACTGCAGTGGCTCAAGAAGGCAGCGATTTTCCAGCAACAACAACAGTAATAATGATAATAATAATAATAATAATAATGGTGATGAAAGTGATGGTGATGATGGCATGGACAGAATATTTTGAAATGTAAAATATGATCCAGCAATATCAGGATGGTGTCATGAAGGATAAATAATGCTGGACAGATTTAATGGAATTCTTTGATGAGGTAAGAATCAGATTAGATAAAGAGGTGCAGGTGATGTAACGTATTTAAATTTGCATAACACATTTGATGAGGTACCATACGTTAATAGAATAGAATAGCTTTTGACTGTCACATACACTCAGTAGAGTGCAGTGACAAGTTTATAATGCTGCCTCTCAGCACCAGCTTAGGTACTCATTACCCAGGTACACATACTTTAAGTGCTATCACAGAGTAACATCAATGTAGGTTAGCATGGTAAGAGAATTTAAAAAGTACAAAATGATAAGAAAAAGTGACTATGAAGTACTTGCGTCCTACTCCTTTTCCAACATGAGTCCGTCCCGCCAGCTTCAGAACACAAGGCCATGCTGCCTCCACACGCTGGCCTCTGTCCAGGACTCACTTTGCTGCCAGTCCGGCTCCGGCCCCTGTCTTACTCTGCTGCCATCTTGGACAAATGGCTATTATGCTATTTAATAAAATTAGAGTCCTTGGCATGGGAGGTAGTATAGATTGGGGATTAGCAAACTAAACAATGATAGAGAGTTAGGATGAAGGGGGCATTTTCAAGGTAACAACCTACAGTATGTGAAGTGCCCCAGGGCTCTGTGCTGGGCCACAATTTTTACCAATCGATTATAGTGACTAGATGAGGAAAGTGAATCAACTGCAGCAAAGTTTGTGGATGGCACAAAAATAAATGGGAAGGCAAGTGGTGAGAATAACACAACGAGTCTGCACCGGGCCAGGACAGTGCATGTTCTTGAGAGTAGGACAGTGGATGGTGTCAACATAGACATAACTAAATCGTTTGACATGGCCCCTCGTGGTAGGCTAGTCCGGACGATAAAATCACATTGGATCCATGGTCAGTTGGGCAGTTGAATACAAAATTGCCTTGGTCATAGAAGACAGAGGGGAGCTGTGGAGGGGTATGATCAGTAGCATACTGCAAGGGTCAGGGCTGGGACTTCCTTTGTTTTAATATATATATAAATGATATGAAAATATAGGTGGACTCATTGGTAAATTTACAGATGATATGACAATGTGTGGAGTTGTAGATAGTGAGGAAGGTTGCCAAAGGATGCAGTAGAATGTGGGTCAGTTGGAAATATCAGCAGAGAAAGGGCAGATAGAGTTTAATCTGGAAAGTGTGAGGTGATGCATCTTGGGAGGTCAAATACAATTGGAAAGGATAAAGTAAATGGTTGGAGCATTGGTACACAGAGCAATTTTGTGGTATACGTCCATAGATTGCTGTGAAGAGAAACATTCTGGTTCCGGTGACACTTCCTCAAACCTGATGGTAGCGAGGAAAATGTGTGTTTTTATGCACTAGATAGGGTAGGGGAATGAAGTAAGGAATAAATGATACATGGGGACAGACCCCCAACAGGGAGAAAAACAGTTCAACAGACATCGAGTGGGCAATGAACTAGCTGGGTGGATGACTAGCTGTTAATAGAGCCTGTTAGTGACTAACAATAGGTGGTGTGTAATGACAGACTATCTGATAACATGGCCTGATTTGTGTAGTATTAGACTAGGACATGGGAGAGTTCAAGCCCGAAAATTATTGAATTCAAAATTAAGCCCAGAGGGCTGCAGGGTCCCCAAGTGGAAAATGGGTGTTGGTCTTCCAGCCTGTGCTGATCTTCACTGTAGTACTGCAGCAAGCCTGAGACAGATTTTGTCCAGGGAACACAGTGGTGTATTAAAGTCATGGGAAACTGGAAGCTCAGGGACTCTCTTGTGGGCAAAGCATGGGTGTTCTGTGAAGGGGTCACCCAGTTTATGATTTAGTTCCCCAATGTAGAAGGGAACACATTGTAAGCAGTGAGTGCAGTAGACTAGGTTGTGGAATGTGCAGGTAAAGTGCTGCTGCACCTGGACGGTGTGTTGCAGGAGGAAAGAGAAGGAGTGAGGACGTAAGTGCAGGAGATAAGCTAAACCCAGTTGAGGACGCTGTCAACAACGGTTTTGGGGCATCCTCGGATGAGGAGGAAGGTGGACATTTAAGAGATTCCCTTGTCAAAGTTGGCCTCATTGGAACATATGCAATGGAGTGGGAGAGTGGAATGGAGTCTTTGCAGGAAACAGGGTGAAAGGATGTATAGTGGGCTAGCTGCAGGAGTCGGTGGGTTCATTGTGGAGATTTGTGGCCAGACTGTCCCGAAAAATGGAATCAGGCGTCGAGGAAGGAAAGAAGTCAGAGATAGGCTTGTGCTGTACTGTTCTATGTTTTGCATTCTGTTCTGTGATCTATGCCCCCACTGTCATGTTTGGAATGAGGTCAGCCAGGTGGATCTCAGAGAATATGAATTCTCAGATTGGGGGGTATTATTCTGGTTCAATCAGGGAGCACTGGCTGACAGATAGAAATAAGAATATCAAAGGTTCTTTTCACTCTAAGAGCTGGCTCTGAGGGAGCTCGATCAGTGTCAAGGACTTCCCACATGTAAATAAAGGATGACTTGGTGATGGTATCCTGAATCTGTGGAGTCATTTCACCACCTCCACTTCCCCCCCACCCCAAAAAAAACTGTAATCAAACTGAAAGTCTGTGTACTCTGCATGCCCTCTGGTCCCAGTGAACCATCCTCCATTATCACAGATGGAAACTTTCTTTATCAAAGTTACTAATGAATCATATTGAAACAACTGCTCCTTAACAAACTCAACGAACAATCCGAAAATGGATCCAAATAGCCAATTCACTGTGTGAGGAGCCCCTTACATCAACAATGCTCCTTCCCAGACTAATTAGCAGCACCACACAGAGTCCCTCTGTCCCCACAATCCAGAGCAACCATCCAACTGCCTCTTGCCTCTTGCAATGGGGAGCCAGCTCCTGCCCACTCCCTGCTCCACATCCTGGAATCCAGATTCACTCTCAGCCCCAACACTGAGCCTCCATTGATTGACATCACAACTGACCTCGGTGTGACTGCATCTCACTGTTTCTCCCACCACTTACTCTCTCAGCTCTCCAATCCTTTGATAAACATTGAGTCCACTTTCTGTTGGAAAGTCTCAGACACATATTGCAGCTTCCTGGCACTGCTATCTCAGGGTTCCTCTCTGACTGCTCACATCATCAGCTTCCTCCCAGCACCAGTGGTCTCTCCTCCAGACTCTGATCATCTCTGTGCTGTCCCCAGGGCCCCATTCCTGAGCACCTCATTATCACCATCTCACCCTCAGAAACCTGCTCAACATTTCCATCTCCCCCATCACTGCACAGTCCCTCCACCTCCTCCAAATATCCCAAGACTGTTTCCACTCTCTCCAAATGTATGTCCAACATGACGACACAGTGAAGATAAAACAGTCTCTTCAGCTCAGCAAACAGCCACATTGTACTAACCCCCAAAGATACCCCCTGAGTCTAAACCCAGAGAGGACAACTTTGGGGAATGACCGAACCTGAGCTCAGTTTCCTCCCCACATCCCTGAGATCACTCTCCACCACCTCCTCAATCTTCTTGATTATCAACTGATCTCCAAATCATCCACCGGGCACGAGGTTATTACTGGGAGAGATATTGATGTAAACTCTACTCACCATTTACAATGAGCTGGCTGCCTCTCCCAACAATCCAGCCTCACACTTTACAGTAATAGACCCAAGCATCACTGGGCTGGATGTTTACGATGGCCAGAATGAAGCTGTTACTGGAGTTGTCTCTGGAAGGCTGGAATCGTTCTGAGAATCCTGGGCTCCATTGTGTGATGTTCTTCACATTATACATTAAAATCCACTCCATGTCATTTCCTGGTCTGCCCCAGTGCCAGTGAACATCAGTGTGTGTCACTGCAGCATTCCTCAGGGTACACTGTAACCAGGCAGCGTGACCATCGGTGACACATTCCAGAAATGGAGACCAGAGAAGGACTGGAGGATTTGCACATTTAGGGGAGAAATACCAGAAATTTCAGAATCAACTATCCAGGTTACAATGTGCTGCCAGTTGTTCAAACAGACAGTTCAGGGGGAACAAGTACAGCATTAAATCAGGAACTGGTTTAAGATTGAACCAATGGAGTTGGTGCAGAGTAATTACATAACTGACACATTTTCGTGTTAAATAACTATTAGTTCTCATAACTGTTAATGCTAGAATATACTTTGAAGAGGAACAGCAGGGTCAGAGTGTAGAATGACGTTTCCTGAATAAAGACAGCTCCTGATTATAGCTCCTAGCCTCAGGCTCTCCCCACTCCCTCTCCCCATCAGACATTCCATGCTCCTCACGTGTCCCATTCCCTTCTCCCTGATCCCAGCCCATCTGGTGGGATACTGAGGCATTATGGTTCAAGCGCAAAAGCAAAATGGATGCAATTACTCTGATAAAATTATACTATAGCTATCCCCCACCCGACAGTCACAGAGACATTAAGGAACAATATTAAGGCAGATTATGGAAAGATGCAATAAAAACAGAATTCTCATAGTGGGTGACTTTAACTTCCCCAATATTGGCTGGGACTCCCTCAGAGCAAAAGGCTTAGATGGGGCATAGTGTGTTAAGTGCATCCAAGATGGTTTATTGAAACAGTAAGTGGATTGTCCAACAGTAAGTGGTCATACTGGACCTTGTATTAGCGAATGAACCTGGCCAAGTGACTGACCCTTCAGTGGGAGAGCATTATAGAAACAGTGATCACAACCCTTTAAATTTTAAGATAGCTAAAAGCAAAGGTAAGTCAGAACCTTGTGGGAAGGTACTAAATTCGGAGAAGGCAAATTATATCAGTATTAGGTAGGAGTCAGGGAGTGTTAATTGGGAGGAGCTGGTATGTGGCAAGGCCATGTTTGACATGTGGAAATTGTTTAAAGAACCACTGATGAAAGTTCAGGACTGGCATGTTCCAGGAAGGAGGAAGGACAAGGGTGGTAAGGTAAGGGATAACAAGGGAGGCTCGGAATTGAATCAAAAGTGGGAAAAAAAAGCATATATAAGGTTTAGGAAGCTAAACATGGACAGGTCCATGACAAATAGAAGGAAACCAAGAAACTAATCAAACAGGAATTCGGAAAACAACGAGGGGCCATGAAATGACTTTGGCAAATAGGGTTAAAGTGAATCACAAGGCATTCTAAAAATACACCATAAACAAGAGGATAACTTGGGACAAGGTAGAACTGCTGAAAGTTAAAAAAAGAAATTGTGTTTGGGAGCAGAGGATGTGGGTGAGAGCCTGAATGAATATTTTGCATCCATATTCATCCAGGAGAGGGATATGGAGGATAGAGAGATAAATGTGAAGTGTACTAATATGCTCAGGAATTTTGAGACCAAGTAAGAAGTGGTGTTGGATCTCTTGAAGAGCATTAAGGTGGATAAGTCTCCAGGGCCCAATGGTATCTAACCCAGGCTCTTGAGAGAGGCAAAACAGGAGATTGCTGGGCCAGTGATCAAGATATTTATATCTTCGCTAGCCACAGGAGTGGTCCCACAAGACTGATGTGTAGCTAATGTTGTTCCTCTTTTCAAGAAGGGTAACAGATAATTGAGGAAAGTATAGATCAGTGAGTCTCATGTTGGTAGTTGGGAAATTATTGGAGAGGATTCTTTGGGATAGTAATTATGCACATTTGGAAAGCATGTCAGCATGGCTTTGTGCAGGACAGGTCTTGTATTATGAACTTGACTGAATTTTTCAGGAAGTGATGAAAGTGATCAATGACGGTAGAACAGTTTACATAGATTTTAGTAAGGTTTTTGCCAACATCCCTCATGGTAGGCTCCACATTAAGATTAAAATTCATGCAATCCATGGTGATTTGGCTGTGTGGATTCAGAACTGGCCTGCCCACAGAAGGCAGAGGGTAGAGATGGAAGGATGTTTTTCTGGCAGGAGATCTGTGACTAGTGGTGTTCTGCAGAAATCCGTATTGGAACCATTGCTGCTTGCAATATTTATAAATGATGTGAATGAAAATGTAGTTGGGTGGTTTAGTAATTTTGGAGGTGACACAAAGATTGGTGGAGTTGTGGACAATGTAGAAGTTTGTCAAAGGATAGAGTAGGATAGAGATCAGTTTCAGATATGGATGGAAAAATGGCAGATGGAGTTTCATCTGGGTAAGTGTGAGGTCCTGCACTTTGGGAGATCAAATGTTAAGGAGAAGAATACAATTAATTGGAGGACAGAACTGGATTAATGTACAGAATGGGATGAATGTACAGAATGGGATGAATGTACAGAATGGGATGAATGTACAGAATGGGATGAATGTACAGAATGGGATGAATGTACAGAATGGGATGAATGTACAGAATGGGATGAATGTACAGAATGATCTTGGGGTTCAAGTTCATAGCTCCCTGAAAGTGGCCACACAAGTATCTAGGATGGAAAAGAAGGCCTTTATTGGTCATGAATTGAGTGCAAGAGTCATGTCACATTGCAGTTTTATACAACCTTGGTTTGGTCACACAGATTACTGTATTAAATTTTGGTTGCTATGTAACAGGAAGGATATGGAGACTTTGGAGAGGGTGCAGAACAGTTTACATGATGCTGCCTAGATTAGGGGGTATAAGCTATAAGGAGAAGCTAGAAAAACTCAGATTGTTTTCACTTGAGTGGTGAAAGCTGAGGGAAGACTTGATAAAAGTCTATAAAATTATGAGATGCATAGATAGGGTTGACAGACAGAATATTTTTCCCAGAGTTGAAATGTGTAATATGAAGGGGCATGTAGCTAAAGTGAGAGGGAGAAAGTTCAAAGGAGATGTGAGATAACGTTTTTTACACAGATAGCTGTAGAGTCTGGAACCCACTCCAGAGATGGTGGTTGAGACAGATGCAATAAGGGCATTTAAAGGACTTTTAGATAAGAACATGAATGTGCAAGGAATGGATGGATATGAACCATGGGCAGGCAGAAGGGAATAGTTTCATTTGATGTCACATACAGCACAACATTGTGGGCTGAAGGGTCCGTTCCTGTGTTGTACTGTTCAATGTTCTATGTTTGATGATCTTTGGTGACCCACTTATTGTTCAGATATGGCAGCATCTTCTAGGAAGCTCTCTCAAAACCTTACCTAGCCTGCTCACTGCTTTCCTTGGATGAACACCTTTCCCTGAACATGATTCCTCACAACCCTCCCACTTTCATGTACACAGTGCCCGTTAGTATTCACTGGGACTGGGGATCTCCTAATTACTCACTGACTCTGTATCACCCTGTATCAGGGAGCTGCTCAGAGAGCTAGAATCCAACTTGTTAGACCACACATTTTGCACCAGTTCCCAAAGCTCCTGTCTCACCCAAACTCACCATCCCCCTCAAGCCCAGGATATATTGGCTCTCATGATGGGCAGAACAGAGTTTCTCCCAGTTTATCTGACCTTAGACCTGGAAAAGCACAGCAGGTCAGACAGCATCCGAGGAGCAGAAAAATCAACATTTCAAGCAAAAGCCCTTAATCAGGAATAGAGGGCTTTTGCCCAAAACATCCCTTCCATTAGTGATTAAGGGCTTTTGCCCGAAATGCCGATTTTCCTGCTCCTCAGATGCTGCCTGACCTGCTGCGCTTTTCCAGCAACACATTATTAGCTCAGATCTACAGCATCTGCAGTCCTCACTTTCTCCCTGAGCAGTAATAGACCCCAGTGTCACTGGGCTGTACGATTGTGATGGTCAGAATGAAGCTGTTACTGAAGGGGTCACTGGAAGGGTGGAATCACTCAGAGAAACTTTGGCCCCATTGGGTTTGATTAAAAACGTAATGTTCCAAAATCACTCCCTCTGACACCCTCATTGCTTGCGGTACCAGTAAATATCAGTGTGTGTCACAGTGGTGTTCATCAAGTGCACTATAACCCTCGGTGACTCGTTCCAGGATTGGAGACTGCAGAAGGACTGGGGCAGATAGAACATAGAACATAGAACATAGAAGAATACAGCGCAGTACAGGCCCTTCGGCCCTCGATGTTGCGCCAATCAAAGCCCACCTAACCTACACTAACCCACTATCCTCCATATACCTATCCAATGCCCGCTTAAATACCCATAAAGAGGGAGAGTCCACTACTGCTACTGGCAGGGCATTCCATGAACTTACGACTCGCTGAGTGAAGAACCTACCCCTAACATCAGTCCTATATCTACTCCCCTTAATTTAAAGCTATGCCCCCTTGTAATAGCTGACTCCATACGTGGAAAAAGTTTCTCACTGTCAACCCTATCTAACCCCCTAATCATCTTGTACACCTCTATCAAGTCACCCCTAAACCTTCTTTTCTCCAATGAAAACAACCCCAAGTGCCTCAGCCTTTCCTCATAGGATCTTCCTACCATACCAGGCAACATCCTGGTAAACTTCCTCTGCACCCGTTCCAGTGCCTCCACATCCTTCCTATAGTATGGCGACCAAAACTGCACACAATATTCCAGATGCGGCCGCACCAGAGTCTTATACAACTGCAGCATGACCTCAGGACTCCGGAACTCAATTCCTCTACCAATAAAAGCCAGTACACCATATGCCTTCTTCACTGCACTATTTACCTGGGTGGCAACTTTCAGAGATCTGTGTACATGGACACCAAGATCCCTCTGCTCTTCCACACTACCAAGTATCCGACCATTAGCCCAGTACCCCATCTTTTTATTACTCTTACCAAAGTGAATCACCTCACACTTAGCTACATTGAACTCCATTTGCCACCTTTCTGCCCAGCTCTGCAGCTTCTCTATATCCCGCTGTAACCTGCCACATCCTTCCTCACTGTCTACAACTCCTCCGACTTTCGTATCATCTGCAAACTTGCTCACCCAACCTTCTAACCCTTCCTCCAGGTCATTTATAAAAATGACAAACAGCAATGGTCCCAAAACAGATCCTTGCGGAACACCGCTAGTGACGGCACTCCAAGATGAACCTTTGCCATCAACTACTACCCTCTGTCTTCTTCCAGCCAGCCAATTCCTAATCCAAACCTCCAACTCACCCTCAATGCCATATCTCTGTATTTTCTGCATTAGCCTACCATGGGGGATCTTATCAAACGCCTTACTAAAATCCATATATACCACATCTACCGCTTTCCCCTCATCTACCTCCTTAGTCACCTTCTCAAAGAATTCAATAAGGTTTGTGAGGCACGACCTGCCCTTCACAAAACCATGCTGACTATCCTTGATCACATTATTCTTATCCAGATGTGCATAAATCCTATCCCTTACAATTCTCTCTAAGACTTTGCCCACAACAGAAGTGAGACTCACTGGCCTATAGTTACTAGGATTATCCCTACTCCCCTTCTTGAACAAGGGAACCACGTTTGCTAGCCTACAGTCCTCTGGCACTACTCCTGTAGACAAAGAGGACACAAAAATCAAGGCCAATGGCTCTGCAATCTCCTCCCTTGCTTCCCAGAGAATCCTAGGATAAATGCCATCAGGCCCAGGGGACTTATCTATTTTCACCCTTGCCAGAATTTCCAACACCTCTTCTCTACATATCTCAAAGCCATCCATTCTACTTATTCGTGCCTCAGTATTCTTATCGACAACAATGTCCTGTTCCTGAGTGAATACTGACGAAAAGTATTCATTCAGTGCCTCCCCAATCTCTTCAGCCTCCACACACAACTTCCCATTACTATCCTTGATTGGACCTATTCCTACCCTAGTCATTCTTTTATTCCTAACATACCTATAGAAAGCCTTAGGGTTTTCCCTAATCCTACCAACTAAGGACCTTTCATGTCCCCTCCTTGCTGCTCTTAGCTCTCTCTTCAGGTCCTTCCGGGCTACCTTATAACTCTCAATCGCCCCTATTGAACCTTCACGCCTCATCTTTACAAAGGCCGCCCTCTTCCATTTAACAAGGGATTCCAATTCCTTATTAAACCACGGCTCCCTCACACGACCCTTTCCTCCCTGCCTGATAGGTACGTACTTATCAAGGGCACTCAATAGTTGCTCCTTGAACAAGTTCCACATATCAATTACGCTCTTGCCTTGGAATCTACTTTTCCAATCCACACATCCTAAGTCATGCCTCAACGCATCATAATTTCCCTGCCCCCAGCTATAACTCTTGCCCTGTAGTACACACTTATCCCTCATCGCTAGAGTAAAAATCACCGAATTGTGATCACTGTCCCCAAAGTGCTCACCTACCTCTAGTTCTAATACCTGGCCTGGTTCGTTACCCAGAACCAAATCCAGTATGGCCTCACCTCTTGTTGGCTTATCTACATATTGTGTCAGGAAACTCTCCTGCACACATTGCACAAACACTGACCCATCTAACGAACTTGAGCTATAGCTTTCCCAATCAATATCAGGAAAGTTAAAGTCTCCCATAACAACCACCCTATTACTGTCACTCTTCTCCTGAATCATCTTCGCAATCCTTTCTTCAACGATTCTAGGACTATTAGGAGGCCTGTAAAAGACTCCTAACAGGGTGACCTCACCTCTCCTATTCCTAACCTCAACCCAAACTACCTCAGATGGCAAATCTTCGTCCATCTTCCTTTCCACCGCTGTAATACTATCTTTGACAAGCAAAGCCACATCCCCCCCCTCTTTTACCCCCACCTCTGACCCTACTAAAACATTTAAACCCTGGAACCTGCAACAGCCAATCCTGTCCCTGATCTAGCCATGTCGCCGTAATAGCCACAACATCGAAGTCCCAGGTACCAACCCACGCTGCAAGTTCACCTACCTTATTTCGTATACTTCTGGCATTAAAGTATACACACTTCAAGCCACTCTTCTGTTTACAGGCACCCTCCTTTAAGATTGATGCCATATTCCTTACCTCCCTACACTCCAGGTCCTGCACCCAAAAGCTACAGTCTGGGTTCCCATGCCCCTGCAGAGTTAGTTTAAACCCCCCCCAAGAGCACTAGCAAACCTCCCCCCAAGGATACTGGTGCCCCTCAGGTTCAGGTGCAGACCATCCTGTTTATAGAGGTCCCACCTTCCCCAGAAAGAACCCCAGTTATCCAAGTATCGAAATCCCTCCCTCCTGCACCATCCCTGTAGCCACGCATTTAACTGTTCTCTCTCCCTATTCCTCAACTCTCTATCACGTGGCACGGGTAACAAACCAGAGACAACAACTCTGTTCGTTCTAACTCTGAGCTTCCAGCCTAGCTCCCTAAAAGCCTGTCTAACATCCTCAGCACTCCTCCTACCTATGTCATTGGTGCCAATATGGACCACGACTTCAGGCTGCTCCCCCTCCCCCTTAAGGACCCGGAAAACACCTTCAAAATTAAAAAAAATGAATAGCATTCTGATTGTTCTAAACTCCCGCCAGGATTTCAAGTAACTGTCCCAGCAGTCTGAGTCCTACATTAAAGAGAGGGAACAGGTTGTCAGACTGAACCAGTTGTGATGGTTTGTTCCTGATTGATATCCTGGCTATCAGTCACTGTGCTGAAAACAGCAATACAGATGTTGCTATAACAGTGACATGTTGAGCTCACACCGTCGAACCACAGTCTGGCACAAGCTAACTTGCCACGCACTGCAATCCTTTTCCCTGGACTATTCATAGTGGGAGAGGCTTCCTGACAATCCACAGCAGATGTGAGGGAAGGGTCTGCTGCATTTGAAAAGGCAGCCAGGCAGCAGTTAAAGGGACAGGATTTCCCCACAGATCAATATAGACATAGCCTCTCCAGCCTCAGCAAACTGAGGGCTCTCCACAGGTAAGGGTCCTGGGGGTCAGACTGGGGAAAATGGGGAGTCTCTTCCTCCATTCCCTGGATACAGGATCTTTACCATGTAGGATTGAGCAAAAGTCCCCATAATCTAAAGTACTGGACAAAATGCTTAACTTCTCAAAACTTTAAATAAGTAAGTGGAAGCTGGAATGAGCCCTGTGGAGAACAAACAAACCCAAACCCATAGATCTGAGCTGGCTGTCTGGAACCTTGTAAAAACAAGGACTGCAGATGCTGGAAACCAAATACTGGATTAAGGGCTTTTGCCTGAAACGTCGATTTCGCTGCTCGTTGGATGCTGCCTGAACAGCTGTGCACTTCCAGCACCACTAATCCAGTGTCTGGAACCTTTGCTCAGCCTGGATTTCCAATTTACACATCATCTCTGAAAGAACAATGAACTAAAACAGACTCTGGCCTGGGGCTGTTCTTACACCTCAGGCCCCCCAAAGCAGACAGCATGGGGCCTACAGAGATAACAGACACTCAACTCCAATCAAAATCCACTCATACACACTCTGACAATTGGGAAAACAATTGATTTCAAAAGGAACACCAGAAAACACAGGTATGGCGTGAAGATAAGGGGCACACAATTAGCATAATTGCAGGTCCTGAACTCAATTAACAGAGCCATCCCCGAGAGTGATCCCCAGGACAGATCCCAGGAGCTATGGAAATATACCAAACAGCTATCTCCAGAAGAAGAATTCCAACAGCTCATTCTAAGAGCCACTGACGCAGGTCTGTACCGAACCAGGGGAACTAACAGCTATCAACCACAAACAGCAAACTCAAAAACTGACAAACCCCAAAAACCAGTGACTTGACCTGACTGACACCACAAGGCCTCAGATATACCCTGAGGTGAAACCCAGGCCCAGAAAACCAGCAGAAAGGAAAGAAAACCAAGCCCCAATCGATCCACTACCCACCATACTGCATCAGCAGATTCAACTCAGACTGAGAGGCCCTCGCACTCTACAGTCTTCACCCAGGCTCCGGGCACAGCAAACAGGAACAGCCAGCTGTACTTCAAAACAGTATTTTCCTCAGCGGTGAGCTGAAACTCCCGAGACCCTTAGGTTTCTGACTGAATCAGCAGGGAGGGGGAATTGGGAGATGACCGTGCATTGGGACCCCAAGGATAGGAAGCCTGATTAAAGTTTCTATGATTAAAACTGTTGGTTTTACCTTCTAACAGTGTCGAATCTAGCTAATAGTGTAATTATAGTATTACTGCCATCTGTGGAATTGATTGTGTCAATTTTCCTGTTTATTACATTCACCTGCATTTCTATTATTGTACTTATTGTTTATAATGTAAATAAACAGGGAAATTCTTTGGCCCTGACACACCTGTCTGCTGCCTTCTTCATTTCAGGTTTCCTCAATAAGTCCAGTGTCCAAAGCCAGGAATCTGGAGGTGATTGGAAGCATTTCATAATCAAAGAATTACTGACTGAAAATCAGAAACTTACACACACAGCGACTGCTGCCTGACACAGAAGCAAAACAGGAAAAGTGGCTGAACTATGGCTTACACAGGAAATTAGAGACAATATGAGATCCAAGGAAGAGGCAAACGAATTGGTCTGGGAAGTAACAACCAACCCAACCACCCCGTAGCCCAACACTTCAACTCCCCCTCCCACTTCACCAAGGACATGCAGGTCCTTGGACTCCTCCATCGCCAGACCATGGCAAAATGACGGTTGGAGGAAGAGCGCCTCATCTTCCACCTGGGAACCCTCCAACCACAAGGGATGAACTCAGATTTCTCCAGTTTCCTCATTTCCCCTCCCCCCACCTTGTCTCAGTCAAATCCCTCGAACTCAGCACCGCCTTCCTAACCTGAAATCTTCTTCCTGACCTCTCCACCTCCCCCCACTCCGGCTGATCACCCTCACCTTGACCTCCCTCCATCTATCGCATTCCCAATGCCCCTCCCCCAAGTCCCTCCTCCCTACCTTTTATCTTAGCCTGCTGGACACACTTTCCTCATTCCTGAAGAAGGGCTGATGCCTGAAATGTCGATTCTCCTGTTCCTTGGATGCTGTCTGACCTGCTGCGCTTTTCCAGCAACACATTTTCAGCTCTGGGAAATAACAGTCCTGAGAAGTGATTGATTAATGATTGATTAAGGAAGAGGAAATAATGCATGAGAGTTAGCTTGAGGGGAACATAAAAACTGACTGTAAAGCTATCTGAAGGAATGGGAAGAGAAAAAGATTTTTGAAGACTGCAAGGGACCTTCATGAAGGAATTTATAATGGTGAACAAAAAGTGGCTGACTACCAAAATACAAATGTTGATTCTGTGTTCACAAAGGGAACAAGCTAAATATCAGAAATATTCAGGAACTCAGGATTTAGTGAGAGAGAGAAACTGAAGGAAATCAGGATGAGTAGAGAAATGATGCTTGGGAAATTGTTGGAGTTGAAGGCTGGTAAATCCCCAGGCTGATAATCTACATCACAGAGCAGGTAAGGAAGTGTCTGTAATAATCGTGGATTCATCGGTGATCGTGTCGTGGAATCGTACATTGCAGAAAAGATCCTTCATGCTGTTGATGCTGCACTGACAATAACTTCCAATAAAGGCACCGTAATCTCAATTTCCTGCACTTGTCCCATATCATTGGTCATCTTCCGAGATAATCCAAACTCCAAAATAGTCCCTCAAGATGAGAGGCTTCATAATGTAACCCCACTGTATAATAAAGGGAGGCAGAGAGAAAAGAAAAACTGATAGAGCAGTCAGTCTGACACTGATCATTGGGAAATGCTTGAATCTATTGTAAAAAGAAAATTGAGTCAGCAGAGCTTTATGACAGGGAAATCGAGCTTGACAAATCCACTGGAATTCTTTGTTGATGTGACTCACAGAGTTGGTGATGGGGATGTTGAGAAAATACCAAAAAGAGATGAATGTAAAATTAAAGCACATGGGATTGGAGGTAGTTTAATGATTAATAAAGAACTGAATAACAGACAAGAAACAAAGAGTGGGAATAATTGAGTGTTTTTCTGAATGGCAGCCAGTGGGATACTGTGGGGATCAGTGCTAGCACCCCAGCTATTCACAATATACATTCATGATTTTGATGAGGAAACTAAACATAATGACTAAATGTAATTTTCAGATGACACAAAGCTGGGTGAGAGGGTGAGCTGTGAGGAGGATGCAGAGATATTGCAGTGTGAATTGGACAGGCTGAGTGAGTGGGCATATGCATGGCAGAGACAGGTTAATGTGGATAAATGTGAGTTTATACACTTTGGTACAAAAAACAGGAAGGCAGATTATCATCTGAATGGTGATAGATTGTGAAACGGGGAGGTGCAATGAGACCTGGGCATCCTTGTACATCAGTCACTGAAAGGAAGTGTGTGGGTGCAACAGGCAGTGAAGAAGGCAAATGAGATGTTGTCCTCAAAGAGTGAAGTACAGTACATCACAGGAAAGGGCCTGTACCAACACACTTCTAAAACAAAAATACTAGCTTTTGGAGCTAGCTGAAGGAGCATCGCTGCGAAAGCTAGTGTGCTTCCAATTAAACCTGTTGGACTATAACCTGGTGTTGTGTGATTTTTAACTTTGTACACCCCAGTCCAACACTGGCATCTCCAAATCAAAACAAAAACCATTTGCCTTTGCATGGGTTGTTGAGTAAATAGTGTGATCTCAGGTTTCTTTTAGCTTCTCATTATTTCTTTAATTATAATAGTTTTCACCCTTCCTCAAGGTTGATTTATCTTACTCTGAGTGTCCAACAGTAACTGCTTGACCCCAGATTAATCATTCGGACTGTTCCCCTTGTCGTATCAGGAAGATTCTGTCTGGTTTACACAGGACCGGAGAAGAACTTGGAGAGGGAGGAGAAGGATCCACTCATCATTGTCTACGTTGGGACCAACGACACTGGGACCACAAGAAAGGAGGTCTCACTGAAAGACTGTGACCAATTGGGAGCTAAATGATAAAGCAGAATCTCCAAGGTAAGAATCTCTGGATTACTGCCTGAGTCACAACAAACTGGCATGGGGTAAATACAGTCAAACAGTTCAATACATGGCTCAGAGTTCAGTCTAAGTGGAATGGGTTTCAGTTTGCGTAGCACTGGCACCTGTACTGGGGTAAAAGGGAGCTGTTCGTCTGTGGGAGGCTTCACTTGAACACTGCTGGAACCAGTGTCCTGGTGAATTGAATAACTTGGGCTGTAGAGAGGGTTTTCAACTAATTAGAAGGAGGCAGGATTCAGGAGAAAGGGGCTGGGGGCTGACAAAGCAAGAGGAGACAGCAGCTACATTACCCAGAGTGGGACAGGAACAGAGAGAGGATACTAACACAGAAAAACAGCAGTGAATAGGGTCACTAAGGGAAATAATGTTAAAAAGGCAACTAATGACTGTTGATTTTTCTGCACATACTATTCAGAACAAAATAACTGAAATAAAGACCTGATTTCAGGCAAACATAGAATTGTGAAGAAGAGACAGATCAAACATGTAACATTCACTCTGTTTCTCTCTCTGCAGATATTGCCAAACATCCTGAGTCTCTGCAGCATTCTCTGTATTTATTTCAGGTTTTGATTATCTGCAGTATTTTGATCATCTCAACTGAGTGACAGCCCTGTTTCTCCACAGAGTTTATTGTATGTTCAGTTAAAACAACAAAACCCAAACTGCCCCAGCCAACTGCAGCTTCTTTAATGTCTCATTTCTCAGAAGTTCAAGTTAAAGTGTCAGTAAAGGGGAAGCAGTGACAATAAACCAACGGCTGCTGTCTTCTGAGGGAGGATATTAGTGACTGGATTTTCTAAATGTGGCCCAGCGAGATTTATTTCAGGAATGACGGTAATTATTTATTGAGTGCATGTTCCTCACAAACTTTGAAAATTCACACATTTGCTTCAACCCTGTGAATGCTCAAAACACTTATAAAAAACACATTCGGCCCAAACCCCTCCTCTTTACAACAACTGCCATTTATATATCAGTATGTACTCACTAAAATGATGGCAAAACTTTTCAAAAGTGAGGAAATGAACAAATTTTATCACCAATAAAGAAATGCGACCTCAAGACAATAAACCAAAATATATGATCAAAAAACTGAAATTGCTGGAGAAACTCAGCAGGTCTGGCAGTGTCTGTGGGGAGAGAAACAGAGTTAATGTTTCCAGTCCAGTGTGACTCTGTTTCAGAAACTTGATCAAATGGTTCGGTCTGAAGCAGAGTCTGAAAGGGGATGGTGGAGAAATGGGATGGGTGAAACTCGAGAATTCCCGAAAATAGTCCCAGGGATCACAATGTGTGATTGACCCACAGCCAGACATTGTGGTCTCAGTTTGAGATCACCAAGCAGAACACAGGATTAGTTAAATACGGAGCTAGAAATTACTTCTCAGCAACCTGTGGGGGTGTGCTGTACCACAGGGTGGGATTTGATCCCTGACCTTGTGGTGTACAGTTAGGGACACTGCCAGCGTGCCACAGCCTCCTGACCCTGACATTGGTTACACATCTCAAGGGCAGCAACTTCTCTCAAACAAATGGCTCAAACCATTTGTCATTTCTGTTGCTGTACATTCCAAGGCAGTTGTTGATAACACATGAATACACAGTGGGTTAGGGTGATGTGGGAGAGGAAAACTTTGTCACCTCAAATGTGCACAAGCTGCCAGCAGCGCCTGGTCAGACTTTTCAATTAATTAGCTCAAGAGCACAGACACACAGTTTAATGGTCAAATAATTAGATTTTTATTCAGAAACTGGTTAGATCAGTGAAACCAAGCACAATTGAAAATATCTGCTGAATGCACTCGGCCAAAAAATAATCAACAAAGATGAGCAAGAAGAAAACACCCAAACCACAGGTAGCAACTGTTGTTCCCTGTTGTTCATGATGTCAAGTGCCAGTCTCTGACTGTAACATCTGAAAGCCATATTAGGTCAAAATGTGGAAGCTGATGTGTGGATTGGCTCAAACCTGATTAAACAACAACAACAACTTATATTTTTATAGTGCCTTTAACACTGGAAAACTTTCCAGGGTTTCTCACACAGAGTCACATAGGGAGAAATTAGTCTGGGTGACATTCCACAAGGGCAGCTGAGATGAGAAGGAATTTCATCAGCCAGAGGGCGATGAATCTGTGGAACCTATTATGCAAAGTGCTTTAGAGGCCAAGTCATTGAGTATATATAAGACAGAGATAGATAGATTTTGGTCAGTAAGGGAGTCAAAAGTTATTGGGTGTGGCCAGGTGAATGAGGTTGAGGAACAGGTGAGCCATGATGGCAAAAGAGGCTCGATGGGCCAAATGGCCTCCTTCTGCTCTTATATCTATGGTTTTATAGATTAGACTGAGGGACAGTAATTGAATGGATATAGCCCCACACATTGCAGGTAGAGATGGCAGTGTCACCAGGCTGTACATTTGTAATGGGCAGAATGAAGCTGTTCTAGGAGGGCTTTATGGAAAGTTGAAATGAAGCAGGAAAGCTGGAGGAATTTCCTGGTGAATTATTTCTGGAATGAGCTCTCATCTTGTCCTTTCTTTTCCTCAGGAACTGTTGTTACCAATGAATGATCATTTCTTGCAGCTTGATGTTTCTCATGGTGCACAGTTCATTCTCACTGTCTGACCCTCTCTGACACGATGAACTGTTGGAAACTGAACTCGCACTGGATTCAACATGGCACCTGGAAATGGAAAATAAAGCTCACTTTAAAAGCATTAAGGTCAGGCAGTAATCTGCATCTGACAATAAAAATCTGTATTTCCAATTGGTTATCTATTTCCTCTGTTATCTGAGCTTCCTCATTTCTTACCATTTAGTGTGTAGTCCCTAGTCCTGTTACTTTTTCCAAAGCGCATCTCCTCACAGATATAAGAGATAAATTCTAGCTGCCACTGATCTGGCCATCTGACCAATCCATTTCTATCCTCCTGCAATCTAACACCATCCTCCTCGCTTTCAACCACCGGGCCAATCTTTCTGTCATCTGCAAACTTACTGACCAAACCCCATTCTTGGAACTGCATTGTTTGTATTCCTATTGATTTCCTGCAGTATATACCTAACTTGTTCCATTTCTAAAATAAACATAAGTGATTTGTGGTCACTATCACCAAAGTGCTAACTGATCTCCAAATCTAACACCCGGCCTGGTTTATTACCCAGTACCAAATCCAATGCAGCCTTGCCTATTATTGGCCTATCAACATACTGTGGCAAAAGGACTGCAGATGCTGGAAATCAGAGTCTATATTAGAGTGGTGCTGGAAAAGCACAACAGGTCAGGCAGCATCCAAACAGCAGGAAAATCAACGTTTCGGGCAAAACTGATTCCTGATGAAGGGCTTTTGCCCAAAACATTGATTTTCCTGCTCCTTGGATGCTGCCTGACCTGTTGTGCTTTTCCAGCACCACTCTAATCTAGACTACCAACATTCTGTGTCAAGAAACCCTCCTGCACACATTGGACAAAAACTGACCTATCTAAAAGTACCTGAACTATAGCATTTCCAATTAATGTTTGGAAAGTTAAAGTCCCCCATCACAACTTCCCTGCGACTCTCGCTCCTATCCAGAATCATCTTTGTATATTTTCCTCTACATCTCTGGAACTTTCTGGAGGTCTGTAGAAAACTCATGATTTGGAGATGCCAGTGTTGGACTGGGGTGTACAAAGTTAAAAATCACACAAAACCAGGTTATAGTCCAACAGGTTTAATTGGAAGCACACTAGATTTGTGCTAGTGTGCTTTCAATTAAACCTGTTGGACTATAACCTCGTGTTGTGTGATTTTTAACTTTGTAGAAAACTCACAACTGTGTGACACCTCCTTTCCTGTTTCTAACCTCAGCCCATACTACCTCAGTGGACAGGTCTCAAATATCCTTACTGCCACCCTCATACTGTCCTTGACTAACAATGCCTCACCACCCCCTTTTTTTTACCATCTTCTCTGTTCTTCCTGAAACGTCTAAATCCCAAAACCCACAATAACCATTCCTGTCTCTGCTGTATCCGTATCTCCGAAATGGCCACAACATCAAAATCCCAGTTACCAATCTATTTTGCAAGTTCACACACCTTATTCTGGATGCTCCTGGCATTGAAGTAGACATACTTCAAACCGCCTTCCTGTCTGCCAGTGCACTCTTGCGACCTTGAAAACTTATTTCTGACTTCACTACTCTCAACCTCATGTACACTGAAGCTACAATTCAGGCTCTCATCCCCCTGTTGAATTAGTTTAAACCCTCCTGAAGAGCATTAGGAAATCATCACCCTCAGGATATTGGTAACCCTCTGGTTCAGGTGTCAACCATCTTGTTGATTGGCACCGCAACCAACATCTTCAACAGCGATGGGCAGTCTGTACCATCAACAAGATGCCTTTCAGTAACTCACCAAGGCTCCTCCAAAGAACCTTATGGATTCACAGCCTCTCCCGTCTGAAAGGAAAGGACTGCAGATACATGGGACACCACCTCCTTTAGAATCCCCTCCAAGCCACTCACTATTCTGACATGGAAATATATAATTATTATTCCACCCAACACCAAGGTGACCACAACATTTTAGGAAGGTTGCTCACCATCACCTTCTCAAAACATAGAAACAGGAGTTTTAGTAGGCCATTCAGCCCATTGTGCCTTTACTACCTTTCAAGATAATCATGGCTGATCATCCACCACAGTCCCCTGTTTGTGCTTTCTCTCCATATACTTTGATCCCTTCAGCCCTCAGAACTATATTGAACTCCTCCTTGAAAACATTCAATATTTTAGCCTCAACTGCTTCCTGAGAATTTCTGTAATGGAGTATGAAGAAGCAATGTGTTATAATGAATCAAAAATGTTTCCCTTACCTGTGAGCTTCATTCCATGTTATTCTGGTCTAGAATGATTTCCTGCATTAATAATGATTTCCCAGACCATTACAAATTCAGGTAACTGGCTGAATATATCCCTTGTCCAACTGGACCTTCCAAAACTCCTTGAAGATATTACTCTAAGATTATTGTGCAACAGTACAAGCTTGATAAACCAAAAGGTCTCAGTCTTTCTTGAATGTTACATTATTCTGCATGAAAGCTCATGATGTTGGTGATTATTGCTTCTGAAAAAAAACCAATAATATCTGAGGGCAAATAGTAGACTTCAAGGAGAGAAGAGACTGGGACGGCACATTGCAGAATTGATGCAATAGAGTCAAGGATGTAACAGTAGTTTTAAAAAATGACACTCACATTTGACAAATAAATAAAACTTAACAAGACCTACAGCTTTCATTATCATAACTTAACAATGAAGGAATTTGTACAAATCAGTTCAAAGGTCCATCTCAACAGGATTCATTGGGATGGTTATTTTGCTCATCAGAATTTGCTGTTGTTGATACCTCTCTCTCTCTTTCTCTATCTCCAAGTGTTTTCTATTTCCTTGTCAGAAACACAGAATGACTGGTTTACAAATTCTTATTAAAAGCAACAGCTTGCAGCAGCTGGTAAGGGAAAATAAACTGGCTTTCTCCAGGCATTAGTTAGCTTTTACTGCAGAGAACAGGACTCCACCTCAATTTCCAGAGGTCCGATGGCTTCTGGCTATGATCATTCACGCTCACAAGCTGTTCAGCCCACAATGATATGGTGATGCCAGTGTTGGACTGGGGTGGACATTGTCAGAAGTCACACAATGCCAGGTTATAGTCCAAATTTATTTAAAATCACAGGTTTTCAGAGCACTGCTCCTTCATCATGTGAAGTGCCAGCAATCACACAGTTGTTGACAGGCACATAGCCTTGTCACAGAAAACTGGTCCCCATTCCACAGATCAGTCAGCTACTTGTTGCATCTCCTACATCCCCATGCTGCCACTTTGTCTGCAATAAATACCACCACCTGCACCGACCCTCAAACTGGGCCTCTTCTGGAGTAGTGTGAGCAGTTCTGGTCACCTGCTATTGGGTAAAAACATTATTAAATTGGAGAGGGTTCAGAAAAGATTTCCAGGATGTTGCCAGGAATGGAGGGTTTGAGTTACAAAAATAGCCTGGGAGTTTTTCCACTGGAGCATTGGTGGTGGAGGGGTGACTTTATAGAGGTTTATAAAATCATGAGGGGCAAAGATCAGGTGACTAGCCAAGGCATTGTCCTTTGGTTGGGGGGAATTCAAAACTCAGGGGCACATTTTTAAGGTGAGGGGAGAAAGATTTCAGAAGGACATGAAGGGCACTTCACCTGAAGAAGGGACTACACTCCAAAAGCCTGTGATTTCAAATAAATCTGTTGGATTATAATCTGATTTCATGTGAGTTCTGATTTTGTGGATGAACACAATAATGCCGTTTCAGAGCTAATGCAAGTTTCGACTCCAAAAATCAAGATAACATCTCCTTCTCCTATTTTCAGTTGCAGACATCGGCCCTGTAAAAGACATAACATGTTAAGGAAGCCTCTCCTCACCTTGAGCTGCATCGCCCCCTCGGGCCTTTCTTGCCGTTTATTCGAAAACACCCGGAGACGGGAACCAAAGCCCTGTCTGTCACCGGCAACGCAATACACATATAGTGCGCATGCTCCACCGTTCATGGCTCGGGCTCCGACTATGCGCCTGCGCATTGCACTATACTGTCTTGCGAGATGGGGAAATTGCCTTAGCTGCGGGGACTGCTGGGTATAGTGCCTGCCATTGAGAGACGTATAGTCTGATTGTAATTGTTTTCCGGGAAAGGAGTTGTGTGGTTAAATACTTATGTTAATTTATCGTTTTGTCCATCTCAAACTGATGTTTCTATTCAGCACAAAGCTTCCTTCGGGTGATGAATTGCAGCATTGTCACAACACATGGTGACAAAGCAGGCGATAAAGGGTTGAGAATTGATGAGGAGAAGTTATTGGATAAACTATTATTTCTCCAAGTTAACAAGATACAGGACCAGATGTGATGTATCCAGTCATCCTCAATGAATGGGAAGGAGAAATTGTGGAGACATTGGCCTTAATCGTTCAGTCCTCCCTTAACTCAGGAGAGGAACCAAATGAATGGAACTTGCAAACATCATGCCCTTTTGACAAAAGGTTATAAATTTAAGCACAGTTATTGTAGACCAGTCAGTGATTATCAGTGAAACAACTATTTGTGATAAAATTGGTAGTAACATGGAAAAAAAATGTTTGAATACAAACTGTTAGCATGCATTTTCAAAGGGAAAAGAATAGAGGGGAGAGAATGAGAAAGCCAGAAAGATAGGCAAACGGGGGAGAGGGTGATAGAGGGATATAGAAATGAGTGGTGAGATATTTAAAAAAAAGAGAGATGAAGAAATAATCAGAAGTAGTGAGAGACACAGAGAGAATCACAGACCGAGAACTAAAAATTAGATAAATGGAGACGTCAAAAGAAAGCGAGCAAGGGACAGAGTAAGGAGCAAGAAAAGGCAAGCAAGGTGCACATGAACCAGAGATAAAATAGAGGAAGGCAGACAGGCAAAATGAGAAAATGAGAGAAGACTAAGTCAGATGCAGGCAGGCAGTGCGAATGAAAGGAAGAAAGATCAGTAGCAGAACTTAATCCTGATAAATGTGAGATGATGCACATTAGAAGAAGTAATAAGCCAAGGGAATAAACAATGAATAGGAGGATACTGGGAAATAGAGAGGAACACAGACATTTTAATGTACTTGTCCACCGATTCCTAAAGGTATCTGGGCAGAGTAAACGGCTCATTAAGAAGGCATTTGGGATGCTTGCAATTTTCAGTTGAGGTACAGTTTACAAGTGTGGGTTGGTTATGTTCCAGCTGTGCAGCACAATGGTGAGGCCTCAACTGGAGTACTTTGTGTAGTTCTGGTCATCACACTAAAAGAAGGATGGAATTACCATGGAATGGGGTGCAAAGGAGTGACCAAGATGTTCTGTGAGATAGAGCATTTCAGACACAAAGAGAGATGATAAGCTTGGGTTGCTTTCTTTGGAGCAGAGAAGATTTGGGAGGGGCTGTGATAGAGATGAATACAGTTATGAGGGTTATTGACAGGTTGATTAGAAAGCAGCTGTTCCCATTAGTCAGATTCAGGAGCAAGGGGGCATAAGTTTAAAGTAAAGGCAGGAGGTTCAGTAGAGATTTGAAGAAACCTTCTTCACCCAGAGGGTAGTGGGTGGAATGCACTGCTCGGGAAGCTAGTTGAGTGAGGAGAGCTCACAAATTCAAATACTACATGGATAAGCACTTAAAGTATCATCTTGTTGTGTACTTGGGCATTTCATAACTTGCTCAGTGCAGGAAATTCAGATTTTTAGTGGTGCAGAATCCCTTGTAAATCTTTCCCCTTTCACCTTAAACCTATGCCCTCTATTCTTGGACTCCCCTACCCAAGGAAAAAGAGCTTTCCCATTCAGTTTTCCATGGCCCTTGTGACATTATGAACATGTATAAGGTCAGCACATTTATCACCTTATGACGTCAAAAGGCACACAATATTTGCAACTCTCCATTCTTTTGGTACTTCTCCTGAGTTAAGAGAGGACGAAGAGATTGCCCCAATGTCTCCACAATTTCCTCTTTCGCTTCATTGAGAATCATTGGTTGCAACTCATCTGGTCCTAGTATCTTGTCAACTTGGAGAAGTGATAGCTTATTCAATAACTTCTCATCAATTCCCAACGATTTATCACCTGCTTTGTCATCATGTCTTCAGCTACAATTGTGTTGTGAAAATGCTGGAAGATTTCAACTGAAGGAAGCTTTTTGCTGAATTGTCACATCGGTTTGAGATGGGCATCATGCTACCTTATTTCCATTGGTAGTTATCCGAACATCTAGCTCCATATCAGGAAGACAATCACAATCAGACTGTATGTATGTCGATGGCAGCAGGTGTACCCAGCAGTCCCTCCGGTTGAGGAACCCCCTGTCCCGCCAGCCCAGTATTTTGTAATATGCACGCGTGGCACGGATGTTAGACCATGCACTGCACATGCACATTTCCAATTCTATCATGCCAGGGTTTTGTTTCTCTTCCCCAGGTGTTTCTAAATGAAAGGACAGGAAGGGCGCAGGAAGCAGGGTCAGCCAGAGATCAGGTGAGGGGAAAATTCCTTAACATTGTGCCGCTTCCGCAGAGCTTTTCAGGGCCAATGTTTGCAACAGAAACAGAGATTAGGAGCAGGATGTGGCATTTCCAACTCGCTCCTCCATTCATTATGGTCAGGGCGCATCATCCACGGGTTGTATCCAACACAGAATCACACAGCAGGGAGACAGACCCTTTGGTCCAACTATTCCATGTTGTCCATGATCCCAAAGTAAACTTATCCCACTTGTCTACATTTAGTCCACATGCCTTCAAACATGATATTGTAAATGTACATGTATCCACCACTTTTTGCCCTGTGCAAGATGGTAGCAGGGTAGGAGTCTCCAGTCGGAGCTCCTCTGCTCACCAGTTCCTTGTCCCTGCTTTCTTTTTGTTTTCCCCTCTTTCTTTCCCCTCTCTTACAATACATGTTTCCTTCTTCCTCCCTGCCTCCAACTTCAACCAACCCACTGGGAGTAAAGGAGTCAGACCCAGAGATCAGACGGGAGCTGAACACATCGGACATTTCCCACAGCAGCAGCAGCATGGAGCAATGGAGCGACGGAAGCAGGAAATGCATGGGCCAAGCTGAGAACCAGAGCGACAGCCAGACCGACTCCCAGAGCAACAGCCAGGCCAGGTCCCAGATGGACGGCCAGGCCGAGACCCAGAGGGACAGCCAGGCTGAGACCCAGAGGGACAGTCAGGCCAAGACCCAGAGGGAAGGCTGGGCTGAGACCCAGAGGGACGGCCAGGCCGAGACCCAGAGAGACAGCCATACTGAGACCCAGACGGACAGCTGGGCTGAGACCCAGAATGACAGCCCAGCTGAGTCTCAGAGGAGCAGCTAGGCCAAATCCCAGAGGGACAGCCAGGCCAAGACTCAGAGGGACAGCCAGACCGAGACCCAGAGGGACAGCCAGGCTGAGTGCCAGAGGGATGACCGGGCTGAGTACCTGAGTGACAGCCAGACCAAGACCCAGAGGGACAGCCAGGCTGAGACCCAGAGCAATCGCTGGGTCAAATTCCTAATTGACAGCAAGACCAAGACTCAGAGCAACTGCTGGGCCAAGTCCTGGAGCCAGACCCTACTCCAGAGAGGCCCAGTTTGAGGGTTGGAGCAGAATGATTCAGTTTATTGTAGGCAAAGTGGCAACATGGGGAGGGTAGGAGATGCAACATGTCGATAACTGTGCAGTGGAGACCAGTGACAAAGGTCTTCTACCCGACAACAACTGTGTGATTGCTCACTGTACACTTGATGAAGGAGCAGTGCGACGCCAACTTGTGATTTAAAGAAAATCTGTTGGATTATAGTCTGATGTTGTGTGACTTCTGACTATGTCCACCCCAGTCTAACACTGGCACCGCCACATCATTGCTGGCTGAACAGCTTGTGAATGTGAATAGCTATAGCCAGAAGTTATCGGATCTCTAGAAATTGAGGTGGAGGCTTTTTCTCTGCAATATAAGCTAATGAAGGCCCAAAGAAAGCCAGTTTATTTTCTCTTATCAGCTGCTGTAACTGTTGGTTTTAAACAGAATTGGTAAATGCGTCATTCTACAAGGAAGTTGTAAATACCTGAAAAGAGAGAGAGAGAGAGATGTCAACAAACAGCAAATTCTGATGGGCATAATGTACATTCATTCACAGACAAGGAAACTGTCTGCAGAAATAGTTTAGGCTGTTTTTACAAAAAAAACCTGAAAGAAAGACAATTCCAGTGGGGCAAGAAAATCCCATCAGAATGTTGAATGCATTAAATACTCTGAGTTCGTTAAATTTCTTGTTAATGAGGCTGATTCCTGAAAGTTACAATGATGGGGAGATCTTCTATTATTCAGATTCCAATGGGAAATTGTTACAAATCCTAATATTGGAAACGTTATCTCTACAAATACTTCATGTAAATATTTTTTCAGTTTTTTCTGTGTCTTTTACTGACTGAGAGGGAGAAATTATGCAGTTGGTCCTCCTGGAAGATTTCTTCTCTTTTGATCAAAAGAGAGGGATCTTTTTTCTCTGCTTTTCATCAGCTTGACAATTTTGCTTCTCCTTAAGTATCAAAACAGTTCCATATTCCATCTTTTCATAGTTCATGCACTTTTATGACATCCTAATATAGGTTTCTATTCAGTGTTTTAGTGACAGTACTTCAAAGGGTGGTTCTGATGTGACTTTACATGTTTAATGACTTTTTTCAACAAAAGAGAATACCCTCACCTCTGACTGCTCCTATGCACCCATTAGAATTGCACTTTTAAATAAAATTGTCTCCACTGCTCTTATTTCTCCAACCAATCTGAGTATCCTCACATCTCTTGGCACTACATCTGATCTGCTATTGACTGCTCACTCCCCCACAATGGGGCAAGTAGAAGAGAAAGCCCCAGGAACTAACTGAGCCAGAATGGGGTCTGAAGCCAGGCTCTCAGTAACATTCAACACAAAGCTTCAGGTAAATATGTTGGAAACTCCCAGAATATTATGATCATGCTTCCCTAGTCAAATGGCTCAGATGGCTGGAATATAATGCAGAATAATGACAACATCTCAGCTTCAATCCCAGTCTCAGCTGTGGGAGCTCATTGAGAGCAACCCCCTCCCCTTTTCCCAGGATAAAGCTCCACTTTTCTCAAAAGATCCTCCTCCCATTGTCAAAAAATATCCCTTTTCTCCCCAAGCCCTGACCAACATTGAACTTGTGCTCAATTTCCTCCCCACAGTGAATCAATCCCCAAGATCACTCTCCATCACCACTTCATCTTCTTGATCACAAACTGATTTCTAATTCATTCATTGGACACAAGGTTATTACTGGAGATGATTGTCGTGTAAACTCTACTTACTGTCTACAATGAGCAGGCTTCCTCTCTCATAGATCTTTCCCCAGACTGAACAGTAATAGACCCCAGGGTCACTGGGCTGCATGATTGTGATGGTCAGAATGAAGCTGTTACTGAAGGGGTCAATGGAAGGCTGGAAATACTTGGTGAGTCTGGGCTCCATTGTATTTGATTAAAACTGTAATGTTCCAAAATCTACTCTCTGTGACACCTTCATTGCTTATGGTAACAATAAATATCAGTGTGTGTCACAGCGGTGTTCATCACAGTGCACTGTAACTGGGCAGTGTGACCCTCGGTGACATGTTCCAGGATCAGAGACTGGAGAGGAACTGGACAGATGTACTTTCAAAATAAAAAGACACAAAAAATGAGCAGCAGACTGCTTGTTCTAAACTCCTGCCAGGATTTTAAGGGAGTCTCCCAGCAGTCTGGGTCCTGCATTACAGAGAGGGAACAGGTTGTCAGTCTGAACCATTTGTGATGGTTTGTTCTTGATTGATATCCTGACTATCAGTCACTATGTGCTGAGAACAGCAATACAGATGTTGCTACAGCAGTGACATGTTGAGCTCACACTGTCGAACTGCTGTCTGACATAAGCTAACTCACCACACACTTAGTTAAAAATCACACAACACCTGGTTATAGTCCAACAGGTTTAATTGAACGCACATTGATGAAGGAGCGTCGGTCCGAAAGCTAGTGTGCTTCCAATTAAACCTGTTGGACCATAACCTGGTGTTGTGTGATTTTTAACTTTGTACACCTCAGTCCAATACCGGCATCTCCAAATCATCGGCACACACTGTGATCCTCTTCCCTGGACTATTCACAGTGGGAGAGGCTTCCTGACAATCCACAGCAGATGAGAAAATCGGAACTAGGAAGGGTCTGCTGCATTAGAAAAGACAGCCAGGCAGCATTTAAAGGGGCAGGATTTCCCCAAAGATCAGCAGAGATCCAGCCTCTCTAGCCTCAGCTAACTGAGGCGTCTCCACAGGTAAGGGTCCTAGGGGGTCAGAATAGGGGGGAAATGGGGTGTCTCTCCCTCCATTCCCTGGAGACAGTATCTTTACCATGTAGGATTGAGCAAAAATCCCCATCATCTAAAGTACTGGACAAACCTCTGGACTTTTCAAAACTTTTAATAAGCAAATGAAAGCTGGACTGTACCCTGTGGAGAACATACAAACCCAACCCACAGATCTGAGCTGGCTGTCTGGAACCTTTGCTCAGCCTGGATTTCCAATTTACACATCATCTCTGAAAGAACAATTAACTGAAACAGACTCTGGCCTGAGGCTGCTTTTACAGTGCAGCTGCGGAAGATGGCCCCACCTTTCCCTCCGCTCCATCGATGACTGTATCGGCGCTGCCTCGTGCTCCCACAAGGAGGTTGAACAGTTCATCCACTTTACCAACACTTTCCACCCCGACCTCAAATTCACCTGGACCGCCTCAGACTCCTCCCTCCCCTTCCTAGACCTTTCCATTTCTATCTCGGGTGACCGAATCAACACGGACATTTACTATAAACCGACCGACTCCCACAGCTACCTAGACGACACTTCCCCCCACCCTGCCCCCTGTAAAAACACCATCCCATATTCCCAATTCCTTCGTCTCCGCCATATCTGCTCCCAGGAGGACCAGTTCCAAAACCGTACAACCCGGATGGCCTCCTTCTCCAAGGATCGCAATTTCCCCCCCAGATGTAGTCAACGATGCCCTCCACCGCATCTCTTCCACTTCCCACTCCTCCGCCCTTGAGCCCCGCACCTCCAACCACCACCAGGACAGAACCCCACTGGTCCTCAACTACCACCCCACCAACCTCCATGTTCAGCGTATCATCCGCCGCCATTTCCGCAACCTCCAAACGGACCCCACCAACAGGGATATATTTCCCTTCCCTCCCCTCCCCTATCAGTGTTCCGAAAAGACCTTTCCCTCCGTGACTCCCTCATCAGGTCCACACCCCCCACCAACCCAACCTCCACTCCCGGCACCTTCCCTTGCAACCACAAGAAATGCAAAACTTGTGCCCACACCTCCCCCCTTACTTCCCTCCAAGGCCCCAAGGGACACTTCCATATCCACCACAAATTCACCTGCACCTCCACACACATCATCTATTGTATCCGTTGCACCCGATGCGGCCTCCTCTATATGGGGGACACAGGCCACCTACTTGCAGAACGTTTCAGAGAACACCTCTGGGACACCTGGACCAACCAACCCAACCACCCCGTAGCCCAACACTTCAACTCCCCCTCCCACTCCACCAAGGACATGCAGGTCCTTGGACTCCTCCATCGCCAGACCATGGCAACACAACGGTTAGAGGAAGAGCGCCTCATCTTCCGCCTGGGAACCCTCCAACCACAAGGGATGAACTCAGATTTCTCCAGTTTCCTCATTTCCCCTCCCCCACCTTGTCTCAGTCAAATCCCTCGAACTCAGCACCACCTTCCTAACCTGCAATCTTCTTCCTGACCTCTCCGCCCCCACCCCACCCCCACCCCACTCCGGCCTATCACCCTCACCTTGACCTCCCTCCACCAATCGCATTCCCAACACCCCTCCCCCAAGTCCCTCTTCCCTACCTTTTATCTTAGCCTGCTGGACACACTTTCCTCATTCCTGAAGAAGGGCTTATGCCCAAAACGTCGATTCTCCTGTTCCTTGGATGCTGCCTGACCTGCTGCGCTTTTCCAGCAACACATTTTCAGCTCCATTGTGTGGAGTCATTTTTACCATGTGCTAAAATTCACACAGTGTGACTCCTTGGTTTTTGTCAGTGCCACCTAATGGTGGTGTGTGTCACTGCGGCATTCCTCATGGTGCACTGTAACCGGGCAGTGTGACCTTCGGTGACATGTTCGAGGCTCAGGGACTGGAGAAGGACGACAGGATTTGAACCTTTCGGGGAAAAGATCAAGAATTTAAGATTCAATTCTCTGGGTTACAATTTGCTGCCAGTTGTTCAAAGGGACAGTTCAGATGGAACATTTTCTGTATTAAAAAGGGAACTGGTTTAACAAAAGATCTTTAATTCATTAAATAACTTTAATAACTATTTGTGTAAACAATTAAAGAACCTGAGACTATAAGAAATAGGAACAGGAGGAGGCCGATCAGCCCCTCAAGCCTGCTATGCCATCTAATAGGATCCTGACAGATCGATATTCCTCACGAACACTTCCCTGTGATTTCCCTCTAATGCTTTATTCCCCGACTAATCTAGAATCTCTCTGTCTCCAAAGATTCACAACGCACTAACAGAAGAAATTCCTCAACACCTCAGTTTTAAATTGGTACTTTGTAATTGTGAGACTGTGTCCTCTGGACTTAGACTCTCCCATGAGGGGAAACATTCTTTCAACATTGACCCTGTCAAGCCCTTTAAGAAGCCCTTTATGTTTCAATGATATCACCTCTCATTCTTATAAACCTCAGTGAGGAGAGTCTCATCTTTTATTTTTATTCATTGTAGAACATGGGTGTCACTGGAAGGGCATTTATCGCCCGTCATGAGTTGCCCTTTAGGTGGTGAGATGCTGCCTTGAACCGCTGCAGTCCATGTGCTGTAGATAGACCCATAATTCCTTTAGGAAGGGAATTCCCCAGGATTGTGTACCCATCAGGACAAGTGGGGAGCATTCCATCACACATCTGGCCTGTGCCTTGTAAATGGTGGACAGAATTTAATGAATCAGGAGGTGAGTTACTTACCATAGCATTCCTAGTCTCTGACCTGCTGTTGGTTCCATAAATTCAGGTAAGTTTACTGGTCAGGAATGATGATAGTGCTGGACTCAGTGATAGTAATCCTATTGAATGGCAGGGGGCGGTGGTTTGTCTTATTGGAGATGGGCATAGCCTGGCATTTGCTTGGCATGAATATTACTTTCCCCATGCTAACCTAAGCCTGGATATTTTCCCAATCTTGTTTCATTTGAACATGAACTATTTCAGTATCTGAGAAACTGCAAATGCTGCTGAACCTGTTTAGCCATTGCTCGTAGGACAATTCCTCAGTACCAAGATCATACAAGTGATCTTTCTCTGATCTGCCACCAATGAAATGATAGCTTTCCTTAAAAAGAGGAACAAAACTGCTCATTGTGCTTGAGATGTGGTCTCACCAGCACCTTGTGGCACTGCAGTAAGACTTCCTAACTCTGATTGGCTAACCTCCTTAAAATAAGGGCCGGAAGGCACAGTGACATTACTTGAATAAGGGGCAGCTCCTGATTCCAGCCCCCAGCCTCAGACTCTCCCTATTCCCTGTTCCCACCTGTTCCCTGTTCCCTGCTCCGAGCTCCTCATGGTTCCTTCTCTCTGTGATGTAATTGCACTGGAAGGAGTGGAGAGGATACTGCCTGGGATGGAGCACTTCAGCCATGAAGAGAGGCTGGATAAGCTCAGGTTGTTTTCTTTAACCTGGATGGGTATGCCTTTTTGTGCTCTATGGTTCATTCCCAATCCGTGGGAGACTCCTTGCAGATGTGTCACCTTGCAGAGCAGTCTCCCTGACTCTGCACATCCAGCCCGATGGCACTGACTCACTTGTGAGTTGAATGGAATTAATGTCACTTATTCTGCAGGATAAAACTCAACATTTCCCCCAAGATCCTCCTCCCATTGCCACAAAAAATCCCTTTTCTCTCACCATTCACCAACATTGAACCTGAGCTCAGCTTCCCCCCATCAGTGAATCCATCCGCAAGATCATTCTCCATCACATCCTCAATCCTCTTGATCACAAACTGATCTCCAATTCATTGATTGGGCACAAGTTTATTGCTGGAGGTGTTTGTCATGTCAACTCTACTTACTGTCTACAATGAGCAGGCTTCCACTTCCATCGAGCTGGGTAGAGGGCATGGAGCCAGTGATGGTCCCACGATCAGTCTGTTGGACCTACATCTCAGTTAGTGAGTCAGGGTGGGTTCCCCTGGAAGGTTGTGTCCCCTTGTCCAGCAATATTCCATCCCACTTCAGGGAGATGGAGGAGGCGATGCAGCACGGATTTGATGGAACACCATTCTGGGTGAAGAATAAGAGACTCCAGTACAGCAATCGCTGATTCTGGATGGAAGATCAATTTGGTGATGACACCAAGATAAGGAGGAAAGTGAGGTGTCAAGAGGAGAGAGAGAGAGAGAGAGACAGGTGAAGTGAATGGGCGAAATGTGGCAAATGGAATACAATATTGTAAAATGCAATATTGTTCTTTTTTGGGAAGTGTAGAAATTATTGAGAAGATTAATTAGAAGATTTAGAACAAGACTAGGCCATTCAGCCCTATGAGCCTGTTCCACTGTTCAATTGAGTCACAGTGTCATACAGCACAGAATCAGACCCTTTGGTCCAAACAGTCTATAATGAACATAATCCCAAACTAAACTAGTCACATCTGCCCTTTCCTGTCAATATCCCCCCAAACCTTTTCTATTCATATACTTATTCAAATATCTTTTAAACATTAGAATTGGACCCATCAACCAGTTCCTCAGGTCGTTCATTCCACCCTTGAACTACGCTCTGTGTAAAAATAAAGCCCTCAAATCTTTTTAAAATCTCTTCCTCTTACTTTAAAAATGATTTCCCTAGTTGAGGGATCCCTCATTCTCAGGAAAAGACAACTACCATTGACTCTCTCAATATCTTCTTTATTTTATAACCTTCTATCAGGTGGCTTCCCAACCTCTTATGCTCCAGTGAGAAAAGTCCCAGCTTAGCCAAATTTTCTTTAGAACACAACCCTTCCATAGGCATCAACGTCCTGGTAAATCACCTCAGAACAATCTCCAGTTTAACAATCTACTTCCTATAACCGGGTGAACAGAACTGGACATTCTATTCCAGAAGAGGCCTCACCAATATCCTGTACAACCTCAATATCACTGTTACCCCAACTCCTATAATCAAAGGATTAAGCAATGAAGGCAAGCATGGAATGTCTTTTTAACCACCCTGTCTACATGTGATGCAGACTTCAAAGAATTCTGTACCAGCACCCTGAGTTCCTCAGCTGAACAAACATTCCTCACATCCACTTTCCTGCTCTTTCCTGGAAACTGGTCACGCAGCTATCAATCTCAGTCTTAAACATATGCAAACTCTACTCTCACAGCTCTCTAGAGCAAGAAGCCCAAAGGCTCACAATCCTTGCTAGAAAATATTCTTCTTCATTTCAGTCTTAAATTGGTGCCCCTTAATTCTGAGACTCTGGCCTCTGGTCCAAGACTCTCCCATGAGGGGAAACATCCTGTCAGCATTTACTCTGTCAAGCCCCTTAAGAATCCTGTACACCTCAAACAGATCACCGCTCATTCTTCTAAACTCAAGTGAGGAGAGTCCCAATGTGTTCAGACTTTGCTCATAAGACAATCCCTTCATACTGGGGATCATCCCCATGAACCGTCTCTGAGCTGCTTCCAATGAAATAAATGTTTCTTTAAACCAAAATTGCTGACAGTACACATGAGGTGGTCCCAAAAGCACCTTGTACAATTGCAGTGAGACTTCCCTACTCTTATACTTCAACCCCCTTGAAATAAGGGCCAACATTCCATTCGCCTTCCTAATTTCCTGTTAACCCTGTGCGCGAGCTTTCTGAGTTTTGTGCACAGATTCATCCAATCCCCTTGCGTTGCAGCTTTCTGCAGTTCTCTCCATTTAAATCATATTCTGTTCTTTTGTTCTTCTTTCCAAAATGAGCAACTTCACATTTTCACATATTATACTCCATTTGCCAGCTTTTTGCGCACTTTCTTAAATGATCAATATCTCAGTAAACTGTTTATGTCTCTCCCACAAACTAATTTTTCACCTATTTTTGTGTCATCTGCAAATGCTCCTACAGTACATTGACTTTCTTTTTCCCAGTCATTAATATAAATTGTAAACAGTTATGGTCCCAGCACTGATCCCTGTGGAACCCCACTGGTCACCCTGTAAAAGAACCCCTTATCCCTTTTCACTGTTTCCGGCCCATCAGCTATTTCTCTAGCCACAATAACATCCTCCATCCAATTTCATGGGCTCTTATCAAATGAACTAACCTTTTGTGAGGTACCGCACCAAATACCTCCTGGAAGAACAAACACAACACAATTCCTGTTTCCCCTCTCGCCACTCTGTGTGAGACTTTCTCAAAAAACTCAAATAAATTAGTCAGACATGATTTCCCTTTCATGAAGCCGCACTGACTCAGTTTGATCAGATTACAATTTTACAAATGTTCTTTGATTAAATCCTTAATATGTTTACGTGATTTGTTTTTCTCCATCCAAGGGAGGAGCTTGTCCTAATTGGAGTTAAGAATGAAAAGAAGATTTGAAGCATCTCAGTTTCTTTCCGCCATGACAGAGTGGATATGGAGAGAAGGTTGTTTCCCTTTGTGGGGGTCTGGGACCAGAGGGCAAAAGCTCATAGTAATGGATCTGTGATTTAAGATGGAGGTGAGGATGAATTTCATCTCTCAGAGGAAGTGAATCTGAGGAATTCTTTACCATAGAGGGCAGTAACTTCGATTCTGATAGCAACAGATTTTTAATGAGGAATGGAATCTTGGATTATGGGGAAAAGGCAAGAAAGTAGAGATGGGGACTATCAGAGCACCATGATCTCACTGAATGGCAGAACCAACACAATGAGCTGAATGGCCTAATTCTGCTGCTCTATCCTCTGGTCTTAAAGTCCAGTTGTGGCATTTAACAGGCTATTGGATGGTTATTTAAATATAAACAATGTGTGGGGTAAAGGAGCAAAGGTAAGCATCGGCACTCAGTTAAAATGCTCAAAGAGCTGGTGCTGATGAATGGGCCCAATGGCTTCCTTCTTCATGAAAACATTCCTGGGATTTTGGGAACAGTGAGATTCCACTTTGTGCAGCAAATGCTGCTTCGTCTTTTCTGTTTCCTGGGCTCAGTTGGAAGCTGGTGTTCAAAAAGGCAACCATATCTCAACCAGATCATCAAAATCACATTTACTGCAGCTGGACTCTCTCTTCATTCTGTAGATGGTAAAATCTGCAGTTTTTTTCCACAGTATTGTCTGTCCATTAAACAGCTGGGAAATGGTGGGAGAACAGGGCGACACTCTACACTCTCAGTGAGTGTGAGGGGGCAGCTTGAGAATAGAGAATTAATGTGAGTGTCAGCATGGGTCCATTGGTGAAATTCACTCTGAATCACAAAGCTGTAAATGCACCAACTTTGTAAAACAGGAGGTTGTCACGAGACCCAGTGAACACAGACTACTCTAATCCACTCCAAATCCACAACTTAATGGTGCAGCCTGTCCCTCAATCCCATTCTCCCAGTAAGTGAATGACAGAAAAGGATGGGAGGAACACTCTGTTTTCTGGTCTGTGATCCCAGCCTATGGAGCTCTGTGTCAGCTGCACCAACAATCCCCAGACAGTGAAATCCTCCTTGTGACTCTCCCCTCCAGTTCTCAATATTCAAACTTATAGAATTCTCACAAACTCCGCAGCAGCACAAACCATAGAAAGGTCATTTATAACAAGTTTAACTTCTCAAAAGTGAACACTTGTCCAAAGCAACACAGAGGGACAGGGTCACAGCAAATAGAGTTCCACTGATCATCTCAGCAGACCGGCAACCCTGCTTCTCCACTCAGTATGTTGTATGTCCAGTTAATAATTCAAGACACAAAGTATCCCAGCCAACTGCAGTGTCTTTCATCACTCGTTTCTCAGGAGGTAAAGAAATAAAACTGTCAGTAAAGAGGAAGTTCAGCACAGTTCTCTTGTTGCCATTGGGTCTGCAGTTTGAACACATTCCTTATTCCATTTCTTGTCTTTCAATGTTTCTCTTTAATCTTTTCTTAACCCTTTGGCGAACAGACATTATTGAGTGGGTTTCCATGTAGTGAATCTGGTAATATTTGTTGTTTATGATTTGTTGTCAGTGAATTTACGCTGAAAATTATATAGCAATACTTACAATCTCTGCAACAATTATCATGACAATGGATCCTCACCCCTGATTATTTCCAAACACATGAAACGTGTAATGATAATGTGTAATTTTAAATTCTATAGTGCCATGACTCCCTGGAAATCAAGCCCACTATTCCAAGAGTTGTTGCAGTGGGGAAAGGTTTATTCAAATGTTCTAAAGTCCCCAATTTGCCTGACCGTGACACTCAGGATAAATGGAAACACAGACCAGTTACTGAACTGAACAAGATAAACTTAAACTGATTACAAACTGTTTCATCCAATGCAGAATGAAAGCACAATTTATAACTGGTTTTACCATTTCTGAATTTCTCCTCTCCCATATGAAGGCAGTCTCACAAGACAGACCTGACATGGCTATTAAGGGAAGAAAAAGATTGAAAAGGGTCAGGCAAACACAGTTCAGTCACATCGTTGTGGACCAGGAATTTAATGAGTTACTTGCTTTCTCATCATTTCAATTTGGATTTGGTGTTTTTGCTGTGAACACTAAGTTACATTCAGAAGGCTTTTGTTAAGGAGCCACAGAAGAGATTAACATGAAAAATTAAAGCCCATTGAGATTGGAATATTGCAATGAAATGGATTGAGAACTGATTGTCACCTTTTTGCCAAAGAATCACAATAAATGGTTCACTTTCTAAGTGATAACTGCAATTAGTGGGGTACCACAGGGATAAGTGCTTGGATTCTAGCTATTCCCAATATTGATTTATCATTTTGAAAAGGGAACTGAATTTAAAGTCTCCAGGTTTGCAGGTGACAGAAAGTTGAGTGGAGGGTGAGCTGTGAGAAAAACGGAGAGATGCTGCAGTGTGATTTGGACAGGCTGACTGTGTGGGCAAATGCATGACAGATAAAGTATAATGTGAAGAAAGATGGCCAAAAGCAAAGAGTAGGAGGAAAAGGGTGTCTCACACGAAGACAGACTGTTCCATGTGGTGTACTGCATGGCTCAATGGAAGGCCCACAGTGTTCAACAGCTGGAGAAATGGTTTGGAAGTGGGGCCCAATTGGAATGGTTCCAAACTTTCTGATGGTATAAAAAGTAGATAAGATTGGAAGCTGTGAGGAAGATGCAAGGATGCATCAAGTGGCCAGGCTCAGTGAATGGGAAAGGACAAGGTAGATGGAATATAATGTTAATAAATGTGAAGATAGCTACTTTACCAAAGGAAACAGAAAGGCAGAATATTTTAAAAATCATGTGATTTTGGGAATTATTGGTGTCCAAAGGGACCTGGGTTACTGTGTTCAGGACTCACTAAAAGTCAGCATGATGCTGCACCAGTCACTAAGGAAGGCAAAAGTTGAGGGAGTTGAGTCCAGGGGTGGGGATGCCTTGTTACGGTTGGACAAAGTATTGGGGAGACCACACCTGGATTGTGGACAGTTTGTCCCTGAATGTAAGGAAGCACAGACTTGCCATCGAAGGAGTTGTATGGAGGGTCAGCAGAGTAATCCCTGGGATGGCGGGTTTGTTGGATGGGTGAGAATGAGGAAACTGACCTGTATGCTCTTGGTTTGAAAAATCACAGGTGATTAAATTGAAATCTCAATGTGCTTCAAAGGCACGACAGTGTGGATGTTGGTGGAAATGTTTCCCTTGGCTGGTGAGTCAAGATCCATGGGGCATTATCACAGGAAAGGGAGTCATCCAACTGAGACTCAGATGAGGAGGAATTTCTTCATCCAGAAGGTGGGGAATCTGTGGAATTCCCTATCCAAGAGGGATGTGGGAGCTCAATCATTGAGTATGTTCGAGATAGGAATTGAAAGATTTCTCAGACTAATGAATCAGATGATATGGAAATAATGAAGGAAATTAGCATTGAGAAAAATAACCAATCATGATTGAAATGATGGGCTGAATGGTCTACTGCTCTTCGTATGTTCTTTTGTCTTTGTTCTTGGACTAAGGGAATAAATGAGGGTTATAAGAAGAGGAGTAACCAGGGCAGGGGTGAGGAAAGGTTTAGATTAAAACAAGGACATCAGAGGTGGAAGTGGGAGTGTCATTGAGCAGAACAGGAGCTGCAGAGGGTTGTGGGGAATAATGACCAAAGACCTGAGAGCTGAGAGTTTGCAATTTCCTGGATATGTTGCTCACATCTTAATGAGTTACACTGCAGCCCAATTTAAACTTCAGTTAAAATGACTTTGAGGTACAGATTAGCCATGGCCCAGTTTGCCTTGATTTTAATTTCAGCTCCTGTTGGTTGTTCTGATCCCAGCTGATGTTGTTCTTGGTGTAGTCCAATACAGAGTGAAGTCTGTCATGATTGATATTATTTTGTTGTGCTTTATTTAGTATGTTGGTCTCTCACTGAAATTAAAGCACGGAATGTTTGTTGCTCCAATATTTCATCCAAAAGGGACTATGTTGGACCTGTACTCACCGGCATTACCTTTTTTGAACACTTCCCACTGTTCTGCTGTAAACTCACCCTCAGCAAGCTGTGTTCCTGGTTTACTTTGGCCAGATCCTGCTTTATTTTTTACAAAATTCTGCCATAACCCTGTGGTCAAGCAACCTATCGGCCCAAAATTGAACATTCTGAATTGACCCACAGTCGGAGAAATCAAGCCTGACAGAAAAGTGGCCAAATGAAATTAAAGTGCAGCCAGTAGCTGTCGGCTTCAGGGAATAAAAGAAGCCAAGGTCAAACCAATCACAAAGGATCAAGAGGAACCAGTTATAACCAGACCAAGAGTCGTGTATTGGAGGAGTATCAATCAGACTCTCTGGCAACTTGACTGCCTGAGTGTGTGGAGAAAGTGAGAACTTTCTGAGTATGTGTATATCACACCTCCCAGCATGGCAATACTGAAGGGTGTTGACACAATCCCATTGGATGATTTAGACCCAGTTTATGACCCCAGTGGCCAAAGGCTACAGAAATATTTGGAAGGACAGGCGCAAGCGGGGGACACATCCCAACTCTATCACCTCATGAGGACACAAAGAAACCTCAATGATGATTCAGTGAAGACTCAGTGAAGACATGCAGGGAAGACTTGCACAGCAAAACTCATGGCAGAAGATGATGAGCCACCCCAAAAAGACCCAGGAGAAGTTCTGCCCTGACCTGTGAGACGAGCTTTCTGGAAGAGAGCCAGCAATACATCGGAGAGAACGAAGATTCTAACAGCCCAGATCAAGCACATGGACCATTGTGGGTAATATATCAGATGGATAGAGCTAAATAAATATTGGAAAATAGTCAGGTGGTATTTTTAATAAGGAACATTTTGTGAATGAAATTGAGTTGAACCACAAACGGATTTCTGTATCCCCCTTGTCCGCTTCATCAACAAGAGTGTTTGGGTAAAGTGTTTTCAAAACAGAAATGGGTCAAACGAGCAACACATCATTCCAGAACCCGTTTTTGCAGACCATCCCCTTCTGGTGCCCGAACAAACTGAAAACATTTGGTGCTGCGGTTCCTGTTACAAAAATGCTCCCCCACTGTCACCTCAAACAGCTGTCCAGCTTCATTCCACCAAATTAGGTCCCGCACTGCACCCTCCCATGTTGGACCTTCTACACATCAATATAAAAAGCTCTCCTGTATACATTTTAAGAAGTCTGCTCCCCTGAAACTTTTACACAATTGTTATCCTACTAATGCTGGTGAAGTTGAAATTCCCTGATATAATTTTCCATTTGTTCCATTGCCCGGGTGACTGTTGGGGATTGACAATACACTCCCATTGTGGGACTGTTCCTAAACTCTACCCCAAAGCCTTATTTGAAAACCATTCTAAGATATTGTCCCTCCTTACTGCAGTAATGGACTCCATTTAAGTAACACAAAGCCACCTTCTCTTTGGCACCTTTCTCTGTCCTGCCCAAAGATCCTGTACCTCAGAATGTTGAGTTGCCAGTCCTGCCCCTCCCTCAACCATGTCTCTGTGATAGCAACAGCATCTAATTCTAGGTGTCAATCCATGCCCTCCAAACCATCTCCCCTACCCATTTTACCCTGTGCAAAAACGAGTAGACCACCCAGCTGGCCTTCCTCCCTCGAAACTCAACATGGCTGAACTCGATATGCCTTTATTCCTTCACTAAAGTAGGCTGTGTCCCTACACAATAACACACTATATCCCCTCCCTCTGGGGAACTACTTTAAATTCCACCCAAGAGCATGAACAAACCCACCCACACAGGTGTATTGGTCCCAATCTGGTTCAGGAGCAGATTGTCCCATCAATGGTTTCCTTATGATTCAAAGGTTCGACCAAGTTGTTCCACAGTATAAACAGACTGATCGAAAAATTATCTTCTCAGACACAAGTATTTCTGATGCAGTGAATAAACCAACTTCCTCCACCCTACCCTGGCCTGTTGAACCATATAACAGAAGGTTAACAGCTGAATGATGTCCTTCTGAGAGCGGTTTTTATTACAAGGAGGTTTGGAATACAATGATAAAGAAGCCCTTTCCAACTGAGCACTGTGTGTGTATATGCTCATTGAATTATATCAAAGGTGAGACCCACACACAGGCCATTCAGCCCAATCAGTCAATGCTAGTGTTTGTGCTGTATTTCACCAGGTGACCATCCTTCTGCAAATAAGTATCAGCAGCATAACTCTCCACTCTTCCCCTTTATTTACTTCCCCAATTTCCCCTGCAGTGAATCTGTGCTACACACTTCAACCACTCTCTGGGTTAAAGAGTTCTACTTTCCACTCCCTCGGATAATGAGTTACATTTTCTCAACAGTCTCTCTTTGGGAAGAGGTTTCTTCACAATTCGCAACTGGATTTGTGACAGAGTTTTCACCTCCCACGTCAGCCCCACCCACTGAGCATTCATATGTTATCAATAACTGCTTTGTAATGAACAACAACAGAAATGACAAATTGCTGAGGAAGAAAGGGAATGGATGACCAAAAGGCAGAAAAAGAGCAGGAATGCAGTGCAGATATCCCCTGCAGTCATCTCCCTCCTAAATAGATATAGCAGTTTGGATACTGTTAGGGAGATGGCCCACCAGGGGAAGTCAGCAGTGGCCAGATCCATGACACCATGGCTAGCTCTGCTGTTCAGCAGGGTGGGAAAAACAGTGGAAGAACTATAGTCATAGAGGATTCAATTGTAAGGGGAGTAGATAGGCAGCTCTGTGGTCGAAAACAAGATGCCAGAATGGTATGTTGCCTTTCAGGTGCATGGATCAGGGATGTCTCGGACCGGCTAAAGAACATTCTTCAGGGGGACCGTGAACAGCCAGTTGTCGTGATGCATATAGGCACATATGGGATAGGCCAAAAACACAGGAAGCAGAATTTAGGGAGTTAGGAGACAAGTTAAAAAAGTAGGACCTCAGAGGTAGCAATCTCAGGATTGTTATCAGTGCTGGGGGCTTGTCAGAGTACGAATGATAGAATAAGCAGGATGTATGTGTGGCATGAGAGATGGTGCAGGAGGGAGGGGTTCAGATTTTTGAGACACTGAGATCGGTTGTGGGGGAGGTTGGTACAATTACAAATTGGACTGTCTCCCCGTGGGCTGGATTGGAACCAATGTCCTTGGGGGCGTGTTTGCTAACACTGCTGGGGGGTTTTTCAAGTAATATGGCAGGGGGATGGGAACCAAGTGAAGTTCGAGGACAGAAAGAAAGGAGTGACTATAGCCTGTAAGGAACTAGATAATGAAGTCACCGTGACTAAGGGGAAGAGTCGGCAGGGAGCAGATGATGACTGCAAAGGGACTGGTGATCTGAGGTGCATTTGTTTTAATGCAAAAAGGGTAGTAGGTAACCAGATGAACTTAGGGTGTGGATTAGTACCTGGATTTATGATGTTATTGCTATTACTGAGACTTGGTTGAGGGAAGGGCACAATTAGCAATGAAATATTCCAGGATATCGATGCATTGGGTGGGATAGAGAGGGAGGTAAAAGGGTTGGAAGAGTTGTATTACTGGTCAAAGAAAATATCACAGCTGTGCTGAAGGAGGGCACTATGGAAGATTCGAGCAGTGCGGCATTATGGGCAGAGTTCAGAAATAGGAAAGCTGCAGTAACAATGTTGGTGCTATACTGCAGACCTCCCAACAGAGAACTTGAGATAGAGGTACAAATATGGATACAGATCATGCAAAGATGTAGGAGCAACAGGGTGGTGGTGATAGGCAATTTCAATTTTCCCAACATTGATTGTGAATTACTTTGTATTAGAGGTCTAGATGGAACAGAATTTGTCAGGAGCACCCAGGAGGGTTTTCTAGAGCAGTATGTCACTAGTCTAACTTGAGAAGGGGCCATACTGGACCTGGTATTGGGAAATGAGCCCAGCCAGGTGGTTGATGTTCAGTAGGTGATTGCTTTAGGAATAGTAATCGCAATTCCAAAAGTTTTAGAATCCTCATGGACAAGTACGAGAGTGGTCTCAAAGGAAGAGTGGTAAACTGAGGGAAGGCCAACTAAAGCAAAATTCAGCAGGAGCTGGGGAATGTAGATTGGGAGCAGCTGTTTGAAAGGAAAAGCACATTCGACATTTGGGAGGCTTTGAAAGAGAGGTTGATTAGAGATCAAGAGAGGTATGCTGCTGTGAAAATGAGGTATCAAAATGGCAAGATTGGGGAACCATGGATGACAGGTGAAATTGCGAGACTAGCTAAGAGGAAAAAGGATCTGATTATAGGTTTGCTCACTGAGCTGAGAGCTTGATTTTCAGATGATTCATCACCATACTAGGTAACATCTTCAGTGAGTCTGCAGACAAAGCACTGCTGATGTTTCCTGCTTTCTATTGATGTTTGGGTTTCTTTGAGTTGGTGATGTCATTTTCAATGGTGAAGACATTTCTTGTTCTTTATTCTCAGGGGGTGGTAAATGGGATCCAAGTCAATGTGTTTGTTGATAGAGTTCCGGTTGGAATGCCATGCTTCTAGGAATTCTCATGCATGTCTCTGTTTGGCGTGTCCTAGGATGGATGTGTTGTCCCAGTCGAATCCAACCCAAACTTTCAGTCCGCTATGTGGATGACACCTTTGTCATCACTAAACAAAACAACTTAGAGGAAACCTTCAAGACCATCAACAATACCCTTCCTGGCATAAAATTCACTAAAGAGGAGGAAAACAACAACAAACCGTCACAGTAGAGCGAACAGCCAATGGAGAACTTCAAACCAGCGTCTACTGGAAAACACACATATGGACTAAATATTGAACTAAAGTAGCAATCATCCTAACATCCACAAACGAAGCTGCATCAGAACGTCAGCCACCATACACTGCAGCACAGGGGAACTATGCTGAGTAGAGGAAAATCACCTATACAGCGTATTCAAAAAGAATTGGCATCCAATGAACAAATTCTGCCAATTTCTCAGCAACAAACCCAAACAAGCAGACAAGCCACGTCCAGAAACCTTAGCAACTCTTCCCTACATCAAAGACTTCTCAGAAATGACTACCAGACTACTCAGAACTCTTGGCATCATGGTAGCACACAAACCCACCAAACACACTAAAAGAGCAGCTAATGAACTTGAAAGACCCTATACAGACAATAAGCAAAACTAACGTCATTTACAAAATATTGTGAAAGAACTGTAACAAATACAACATTGGACAAACAGGCAGAAAACTATTCACCAGGATACATGAACACCAATTAGCCACAAAACGACATGACCCTCTCTCACTAGTATCTTTACATACAGATAAAGAAGGACACCACTTCGACTGGGACAACACATCCATTCCGGGGAATGCCATTCCGAGATTAACCGGGGAGGGATTAGACAACCTTGGCTGACAAAGGAAGTCAGGAAATGTATTAAAGAAAAAGAGAGATCCTATAAAGTGGCTAAGAACAGTGGGAAATCAGAAGATTGGGAAGGATACCAAAGCAAACAGAGGATAACGAAGAGTGTAATAAGAAATGAGAGGATCAAATATGAAGGTAGGCTAGCCAGTAATATTAGAAATAATAGTAAAAGTTTCTTTCAGTACATAAGAAACAAACGACAGGCAAAAGTAGACATTGGGCCACTTCAAACTGATGCAGGGAGCCTAGTGATGGGAGATAAGGAAATAGCAGGAGAACTTAACAAGTACTTTGCGTCAGTTTTCACAGTGGAAGACATGAGTAATATCTCAAAAATTAAAGGGTGTCACGGGGCTGAGTTGAGTATGGTTGCCATTACGAAAGAGATAGTGCTAGAAAAGTTAAAAAGTCTTAAAATTGATAAATCTCCTGGCCCCGATGGGATACACCCTAGAGTTCTGAGAGAGGTTGCTGAGGAAATAGCAGAGGCATTGGTTGAGATCTTTCAAGAGTCACTGGAGTCAGGAAAGGTCCCGGATGATTGGAAGATGGCTGTAGTAACCCCCTTGTTCAAGAAAGGATCAAGGCAAAAGATGGAAAATTATAGGCCAATCAGCTTAACCTCGGTTGTTGGTAAAATTCTAGAATCCATCATTAAGGATGAGGTTTCTAAATTCTTGGAAGAGCAGAGTCTGATTAGAACAAGTCAACATGGATTTAGTAAAGGGAGGTCATGCCTGACAAACCTGTTGGAATTTTTTGAAGAGGTAACAAGTAGGTTAGACCAGGGGAACCCAGTGGATGTGGTCTATCTGGACTTTCAAAAGGCCTTTGATAAGGTGCCACACGGGAGACTGCTGAGCAAGGTGAGGGCCCATGGTGTTCGAGGTGAGCTGCTGGGATGGATTGAGGATTGGCTATCTAACAGAAGGCAGAGAGTTGGGATAAAAGGTTCTTTTTCAGAATGGCAGCCGGTGACGAGCGGTGTCCCGCAGGGTTCGGTGCTGGGGCCACAGCTGTTCGCATTATATATTAATGATTTGGATGAGGGAACCGGGGGCATTCTAGCGAAGTTTGCCGATGATACAAAGTTAGGTAGACAGGCAGGTAGTACTGAAGAAGTGGGGAGGCTACAGAAGGATCTAGACAGGTTGGGAGAGTGGTCCAGGAAATGGCTGATGGAATTTAACGTGAGCAAGTGCGAGGTCTTGCACTTTGGCAAAAAGAATATAGGAATGGACTACTTTCTAAATGGTGAGAAACTTAATAAAGCCAAAGCACAAAGGGATCTGGGAGTGCTAGTCGAGGATTCTCTAAAGGTAAACATGCAGGTTGAGTCTGTGATTAAGAAAGCGAATGCAATGTTGTCTCTTATCTCAAGAGGGTTGGAATATAAAAGCAGAGATGTACTACTAAGACTTTATAAAGCTCTGGTTAGGCCCCATTTGGAGTACTGTGTCCAGTTTTGGTCCCCACACCTCAGGAAGGACATACTGGCACTGGAACGTGTCCAGCGGAGATTCACACGGATGATCCCTGGAATGACAGGTCTAGCATATGAGGAACGGCTGAGGATACTGGGATTGTATTCGTTGGAGTTTAGAAGATTAAGGGGAGATCTAATAGAGACGTACAAAATAATACATGGCTTTGAAAAGGTGGATGCTAGAAAATTGTTTCTGTTAGGCGAGGAGACTAGGACCCGTGGACACAGCCTTAGAATTAGAGGGGGTCATTTCAGAACGGAAATGCGGAGACATTTCTTCAGCCAGAGAGTGGTGGGCCTGTGGAATTCATTGCCACGGAGTGCAGTGGAAGCCGGGACGCTAAATGTCTTCAAGGCCGAGATTGATAGGTTCTTGTTGTCGAGAGGAATTAAGGGCTACGGGGAGAACGCTGGCAAGTGGAGCTGAAATGCGGGGAGAACGCTGGCAAGTGGAGCTAAAATGCGCATCAGCCATGATTGAATGGCGGAGTGGACTCGATGGGCCGAATGGCCTTACTTCCACTCCTATGTCTTATGGTCTTATGTCTTATTCTAGGACAAGCCAAGCAGAGACACACATGAGCTGCTCCCAAAGTGCCTGCCCCACCCAATCCCACCATCCCTCTCTGGCCCTGATGACAGGCTGTCATCTAAGAATAGAATAGCCTCTGGATGGGCAGGGCATTTTGATCAAATCTCTTCTCAGCTTTTCCTTCTCCAAGGGGAACAGTCCCAATCACTTTGATTGGTGTTATTATGGTCCCAGTTGATGTTAGTATTGGACAAGTTTGATTCCAGACTGAAATCTGGCTTGGATTCTTTTTTGTATAAAACTAGTGGGTGCTTCACTGAGAAAGAAACACATAATGCAGCAGACTTGGTTTCAACAAATTTTATGATTTTTATGATGTGATTTTTGTGCAAATAGAACTGAAAAAATATAATGAACTAAGCTATATACATTAAACACACAGCAAAATACAATATTTTAACGGTCCAATCAGCACACAATGCAGACATTAGAGAGTGTTTTATTTCCCCCTCCTACTCTATTTTGATTTAATCCCTACCCTCCCCTTCACTTTTTTGATCACACTTTGAAGAGAAGGGCTTTGCTTGTCACTGGCCACTCGGGTGTTTCCTTTCTACCTGGGGGGGGGGGGGGAATACAAATAAAGGTTTACACACCTATTGTTATTGTTATTCACTGTGTCCTACACCCGCACACACACGACATGGATGAAGGGGAATTTTTTTTTAAAAGTACAGTCATTAGAGAGAATACCCTTCTCTATCAAACATATAGGGGTTGACATAACTCCAAGAACTGACTCTGTCAGATATTTTTGTTAAAATAGATAATAACTTCAGAAATATTAACGTTTTCATCTTTAAATCCTGTCAAACACACAAAGACCAAAACCTACATGCCATTAGTTCAAAATCCAAATTCCAAACTAAATACTATTAACATCATTTAAAAACTACACCTCACATCCCAGTGTTTAGATTCCAATGTGGAGAGTGCATTCATAGTTGAGCACAAATTTACCATGAGCTGTACTAAATATGATGCTGAATCAACAATAGAGCCAATTTGTCTCTCTTCTGTCCTCCGGTCCAAAGTTTAAAAGAAAAGCAGTTTAATTAATAACCTCAAAAATAACTTATTTATTATTTTCAAAACTGATTGTTTAAACAAGCAGAAAATGTGCTTAGCATTACAATATGGTGGTGAACCCTTCTGTTAATTAAACCAATCACGCAGAAAAGCTCACCTCGACTTGTAATCCGTTAAAAAAAAATGAATGACAGAGAACTCACAAATTCCATTGTTTAAATAACATCAACTTCTTCTTTAACTCTAAAATTGAACATTAAACAACACTATTCACATCTCTAATCCTCATTCTCTTAACAGTCTCCAATTTTAACAATATGCTGTTCCAATAAGACACTTATTAAAATTACATCAACTTAATTTCAAAACCATACAGCCACTGTCATCGTCAGTGTCTGTCTTCTTTCGGCTGAAGATATCCCTGGGTCATTTTCTTTCTCATTACTGCAAATATGTTTCATTTGAAAAGGTACCTTTGATAGAGAGTGTTCCCTAATTTCTTGGCTCTCTCTCTCAATGGAAATTGCTCTGTCTCCAATTTTCAAAATGTCTGCATTTTAATATCTCTAACATGGATTGTCTCATTGGTTCGATGTTTGCAAAATAATAAATACAAACGCAATTCGGTTTTAGTATCCTGAGGCAGAATTTGAACTGATTGCTTAAATTTGAATTGCTGTCAAAGTAGCAACCAACTTAGGTACATGTTTTCAATTTTCCAGTACACTGTGAGACTGCCTTCTAGTCATGTCACACAGGTACTTGTAAGTTCTCAGTTCAGCACAGCATTCACTCTCTCTTAAAGATATAGTACATGCCTTCAACTTCATCACATGAGCAACTACATTTCTATTTAGGATTAAACCATGTCCCATTAATCTCAAACGTCCATTCATTTACAGACAAGGCAATGTGACTCTGCAGAATTAGTTTGGGCTGTTTTAAAAAAATCTTAAAGAATGACCATCCCAGGGGGTCTAGGAACTCACATCAGGTGGTGGAATTTGTTGACTTCTCAGAGTTCCTTCAATTGCTTGTCAATGAGGATGATTCCTGGAAGTTATACATTGCTGGGAGATCTTCTGACCATATTTCAGATTCCGATAGGAAATAGTTTGAAACCCTGATATTGGAAACATTATATTTTTCCTTGTCTTTTACTGACTGAGAGGAAGAAATTGTGCAGCTGACCCTGCTTGAAGATTTCTTCTCTTTTTATCAGAACAAAGGGACTTTTTTTCATTATTTCTGGTCAGTTTGACAATTTTGCCTCAGCTACTCTCCTTTTGATCTGTGAAGGCACACAGTAACACAAGTCCAGAAACTATTACTAAGCTGTATTCAAATACAGTCAGCCCAGCAACTTAGTGCTAAAACCTGTTTCTTACCTATTCTTAATATTCTTGTTTCATTAAGAATTCATTTGAATTTTGTAAACCACAACAGATTTTGATCTTTCAGATCCAAGTGGTCATGTGGTAAATGTTACTTGACAAAGGAATGTCCAAGAGTTCCATATTCCAGTTTCTCATACTCCATATATTTTCGCGTATGGGTGTCTGTTCACTTTAAAGAGTGGTTCTGTTGTTACCTTATGAATTTAATTACTCTTTTTCGACTAAACAGTATACTTCCAGTTTTGTCTGCTCCTGCACACCCATTAGAATTGCACTTTTATAAAAAATTGTCTTCGCTGCTCTTATTTCTCCATCCAATCTGAGTATCCTAATATCTCTCTGCCTTACATATGATCTGTTATTGGTGCCCACTCTCCCACAATGGGACAAGTAGAAGAGAAAGATAAAGCACCAGGATCTATCTGAACCAGAATGCGGCCTGTTGAGAGGTGACTTAATTGGGACATATAAGATAATCAGAGGGTTAGATAGGGTGGACAGTGAGAGCCTTTTTCCTCAGATGGCGATGCAGCTAGCATGAGGGGACATAGCTTTAAATTGAGCGGTGATGGATATGCGACAGATGTCAGAGGTAGTTTCTTTACTCAGAAATTTGTAGGCGCATGGAAAACCCTGCCTGCAACAGTATTAGACTCACCAACTTTAAAGACATTTAAATGGTCATTAGATAAACATATGTATGATAATGGAATAGTGTCAGATAGATGGGCTTCAGATTGGCTCCACAGGTTAGCGCAACATTGAGGGCCGAAGGGCCTGTACTACACTGTAATATTATATGTTCTCGGTTCTATGCTCTATCTTCTACATTCTACATAACTGGCAACTTTTCTACACAGCGGGTGGTGTATGCATGGAATGAGCTGCCAGAAGAAGTGGCAAAGGCTGATACAATTATACTTCTAAAAGACATGTGGATGGGTATATGGATAAGAAGGGTGCAGAGGGATATGGGCCAAATGCTGGCAAATAGAACTAGATTAAGTTAGGATATCTGCTCGCAATGGATGAGTTGGATGAATGGGCCCGTTTCTATGCTGTGTATCTCTGTGACTCAACGACTCTATAATCTAGTGTCAAACTCTTGCCTTTTCTTCTTCGTCCTGCACATTGTTTCTGTGTAAATAATCATCCAGTGCCCTGTTAAATGCCTCAGTTGGACCTGAATGCCATTGGAGCAGAAGATGGAAGATCAGAATCAGGCCTTTCTGCCCAATGAGTCTGTTCATGGCTGCTCTGATAATCCCCAATTTGACTTTCCTGTCTTTTCCTTGTACCTCTAGATTTACTTTCTGTTTAAAAGTCTGTATTTCTCAACCTCATCATACTGAATGGTGCAGCCTCAGTTCTCCTGTGTGATAGAGTTCCCTTTTCAGTGAGGAAACCCCTTCTCCTCCCTGCCTTAAGTATACATCCCCTGATTGAGATTCTGTCTTCTGCTCCCAAGACTCTCTAACAGTGGAAACAATGTCTTCTCATTTACCCTGTCAGGTCCTCCAGGAATCTTTTCTTTTTCAATACCGTTGCCTCACATTTTTCAATATTCTGGTGAGAACAAGCTCAATCAATGTCACCTCTCCTCATAAGACAGTCCCTCCCTACCGGCTATCAGCCCAGTGACCCTTCTCCAGACAGCATCCAATACCAGGACACCTTTCCTCAGATAAGGAACAAGCACTGTCTCACAGTATTTCTGTTGTGGTCTGACTAGAGGTTTGTACAGTTTTGGTAAAACCTTCCTAATTTTATTCTCCATTTCCTTTGAAATAAAAGACACTCTCCATTTTCCTTCCTTATCACCAACAAAATGTTGATGATAACTTTTTGTGATTCATGGATGACAACTCCCAAATCCCTCTCATCTATAGCTTTTGCAGTCTTTCCTATTTCAATAATATTCAGCTCCTCTGTTCTTCCAGACAAAGTGTATGGACTCACATTTCTTCAGGTGAGCTTGGATGTCCATTGGGCAAATGTTTGGAATCCTTCAATGCCAAGGAATTTCATGAGGCTGTTATTCAAGCCCCAACCATTTGCCTTGAGTGCCTATCACAAAGCCAAAGTACTTAGGCTCACAGCATCCCATCAACTCCATTATCTCAGCATTCAGGCGGTTGCATTTTGTCTTTTGTCCTGTCGGCTGCCCACAGCTATGATTCGAAAACTGTATGGCAAATTAGTCACCTTGGTGGAAATAGAAACATTTCAAGACTAATTCCTGCCTCTGTCTAATCAGCATTCAGTCATCTCTCATTTCACAAAGATTACTGAACACAATATTTATTGTTTCTTTCTTATTACAGAATGTGAAAAGTTCTCCAGCAGATTCTGACTCAATCTACATGGTAAATATTTAGCACTGCAATTAACATCCATGTTTACAACATTCAACCTATTCCCAAAGAGTCCTCTTTCTGCATTTCCATTGGTCCCATCATCTGACTGACATTTCTATCCACCAATCACAATGAATGGAAATGGGCTCAGTGACGAGCAAACTGGAATGTCCACCATGCTGAATTCCCAACTCGATTACTGAGACCCTCCTGTTCTCCACTCTTTGACCTCATTGCTTTTCAATCCCAGAATCAGACCACCAGATACCAAGCTTCTCCTGGTCCCTCCAAGTTCAAGTCTCATCCTCTGCCACTTGCCCACTGGCTCTCTGCTATCCTTTCTTCACTCATACCCAGTCCATGGTCTCCTCAGTCACTGCCTACCTCAGGAGCCAGCTGTGCTCATCACTGCAATCCACACTTCACAGAAAGAAAACGTTTTTCCATTTATATCACTCCTCTCACAACCCCAACATGGCCTGGGAGCCTTTACAATGACTGAAGCATTTTGAAGTGTGGTCATTCTGATCAGAAAGAGAGGAACTGATTTAAACATAGCAAGGTCACTGGGAAAACAATGCTGCTTTAGAATATGTGAACATAAGAAATAGGAGCAAGTGCAAAGCTGACAGCTTCTTCAAGATGCTCCACCATTCAATACAATCCTGGTGGATAATCTGCCCCAATTCCACTTCCCCACCTACTCCTCATATCCCAGAAATTCTCAGACAAACCAAAGGTCCGTCCATTCTGACCTGAAATGCACTCAGTGATGGAACATTGTCAATTCTTTTGCAGAGAGAATTCCAGACTAACTACTTGACAAAAGTAGTTTCTATCAAAAAGATCATTTACTTTCCTGCTCGAGAAGATAGGGTTTCAGTTTGACATCTCATTCAAAAGCCTGTCCTGCTGACAGTGCTGCACTGCCTCTGTACTGCACTGAGGGAGCAGCCTGGATGATACGATCAAATCTCAGGACTTGGCTTTCAATCCAAAATCGCCAGTCTCAAAAACAAATAGTTTTCCACTGAGCCTACACTAATGAATGAAGGAGGCTGCTAACATGAATCTGGTTCCAGGGAGGGAAATACCTTTTGCCCATAAGCAGTAAATATTGTTAGAATGTGAAATAATTCTAAATAAGTCATCATTGTGTCCATGTTTTAGATCACATGTTTTAACATTTCTCTTTTTCTTGTTAGCACTGCAAGGTATGTTTCTAGTTTTGCCTCCAAAAGGGTAGCTTACTGGGTGCAGCAATGTTTATGCTATCTCTAAGAACATGAGAATCTGGGTGTGGGGATTGTGTTATTCATGAATCTAAAACTACTATTATATACAGCTGCTTCAGAAATGGAGGAGACTCCTGACCTTTCTCAGGCTTGTCGATGTCAGGATTAACATTAGTGACTGGGTTACACAGAGCAGGATTGTTTCCAGTACAGTCCCATGCTTCATGTGATCTGATACAAGATGGAGTCGGAGATCTTTGTACTCTCAGGTCACAGGCTGTGATGCAGTGATGACGTCATCACCATGTACAATCATAGAATCATTTAGTACAAAAGAAATCCTTCAGCATATCGAGTCTGTTCCATCAATCATTACACTAAACCTCCACAAGTTCAAATTTCAACCATTATGTTCACAGCCTTGAATATTATGACATTGCCGTTGCTTATCCAAGTTATTTCTGAAGGTTGAGGTTTCCCACCTCAACTACTCTCCCAGGCAGTGAATTCCATATTCCTGCCACTCTTTGGGTGACAAGACCTTTCCTCAAATCCCCTCTAAATCCCCAGCCTTTCATAGATTCATTGAATCATAGAGCACAGAACCAGCCCCTTCAGTCCAACTTGTCCATGCTGACCACTTTCCCAGTTTAAACTAGTCCAATTTGCATGTGTTTGACTCATATCCAATGAAACCTTTCCTGTTCACGTCCCTGTCCAAATGTCTTTTAAATGTTGCAATTATACCCGTATCTACCATTTCCTCTGGCAGTTCATTCCACTTATGAACCACCCTCCATGTGAATATATTGCTCCTCAGTTCCCTTTTAAATCTTGCTCCTGTCACCTTAAAAATGTGTGCCCTAGTTTTGCATTCCTTACCCTCAGGAAATGATCTTTGCTCTTCACCCTATCTATGTTCCTCCTGAGTTTTAAGGTCACTCCCTCAACCTCTAATTCTCCAGTGATAAACGTCCCAGCCTGTCCAGCCTCTCCTTTTAACTGAGGACAAGCTCCCCAAGTTCCCTCTGTCCCTCTGAGCTTCCTTGTGTCCTGTCATTCGTTGAGTCCTCCATGTCTCATAAAGCTCCCCTGACCCACTGACTGTGAGACTGAACACAACAACCAATGAAGTGGAATTAAAAACACAGCCTAATGGTGACCATTGAAAACTGGTCGATGGTCATCAATAACTTCCCAGTTAATGAACGTATCTCTCAGGGAGGGAAACCTGTCCCTTATACCTGGGCGGGTCTATATGTGACACCAGAACCACAGCAATGTGATTGAGTCCAAACAGCCCTCTGAAATGGCACTAACAAGACAATCAGTTCAAGGGGAAATTTGGGAATGGGTAGTGAATGCTGGCCCAGTCAGTGACATCCACATCCCATGAACGAATAAAAAAATAAACCATCACTCAACATGGCCCTGTATTTATTGTAATCATTCTGCAAATGAGGATATGGTTGTCTGTGCCAGCTTTTGCAAAAGTGGGTACTGCAGATGCTGGAGATCAGAGTCAAGATTAGAGTGGTGCTAGAAAAGCACAGCAGGTCAGACAGCATCCGAGGAGCAGGAAAATCAACGTTTCAGGCAAAAGCCCTTCATCAGGAATGAGGCAGGGAGCCTCCAGGGTGGAGAGATAAATGGCGTCATGAACTGACAGTGGGCAGTGAGTGCAATGTGGTCATTGGTTATGTCTGAGACACACACACACACACACTCGCTCACTCTCATAGCACCAAAGCATTTTTAATAGAATCCCTACAGTGTGGAAACGGACCCTTCGGCCCAACAAATCCACACTGACACTCCAAAGACTAACCCACCCAGACTCATTCCTCTACCCTATTAGCCTATATTTACCCCTGACTAATGCACCTAGCCTGCAAATCCCTGAACAAGATGGGCAATTGAGCATGGCCAATTCACCTAACCTGCAGATCTTTGGACTATGGGAGGGAACTGGAGCAACCGGAGGACACAGGAAACTCTACAGACAGTTGTCCGAGCCTGGAATCAAACCCAGTTCCCTGGGTGTTGTGACCAACTGCTGCTGGTGTTGTGACCAACTGCAGCCTTGACTGACATTGTCTCTGGGATACATACATTCCCCACCAGCTGGTAAGACAAGGCTAACAGCTTCAAGACAGGAATCTCTGAGTTATCTCCTGGATAAACCTATTACACGTGAAGTTATCCTTTGTTGCTGCATTTCATGAAAAATTAATTTTGGAAATTAATAATGTTTTTAATTTTATTTGGCAGGCCCCAAAGCAACTCCTGAAACCTAAGCTAGAGAATCAATCCTTCTGTGCAATACTGGGGTCCAGGAACATAAGGATTACTCCCAGACTATGCATGCTCATTGATAGATATTGTAAACAGTTGAGACCTCAGCATTGACCCTGCGACAATCTCTGATTCTTACCCTGTCTGGCCTAATGTGACTTCAGAAACAGAGTTTAATTGCATTAATTTTTGTCTCCTCTCTGGGCACTTTGGAACGACCAATAAATGCTGGCTAGCCATTAATGCCCAACATGTGAACAAGTGAAAGGTCAGCTTCACTAATTACAGCCTGAAAATGACTCATTTATCACTGCTGTTTGTTGTTGTAAATCCATCCTCTATTCATGAAAAAAATATCCTCCCTTTAATGTGAGCTGTTATTGGACAGCATAACCTCTGATGTGCTTTAGAAATAAAAATGTACCACATTGACAGATTATCCTTTCTCAACATTGATTGTTATTTTGTCAATGAGCTGATGAATGAGCCAAACATCTTTTCACTTCCACAAAATCTCAATGCAGACTGCTTGTCTGCACTGAGATTTCAAAGTCCCTTGCTATAACAGCCTTGGTAATCAAGTTGAACAAATGTTTGGTGAACTCCTTATTATTTTCTCCTGGCTTTGAAGTAATGTTGCAGGAGGTGAAGTTCTCATGTACCTGCTGCCCTTGTACTTCGACAAGTGGTTGTGAGTTTAGAAGATGCTGTCTGAGGACATTTGGTGAATTTCTGCAGTGCATCTTGTCAAGGGTAAACACTACTGCTACTGAGGGTTGGTGGTGGAGAGAGGAGATGTTTGAAGGCATGGTGCCATTCAAGTGGTTGCTTTGTACTCGATGATATCAAGCTATTTTAACTGTTGTTGGGAAGTTTCAAGAAATCATTTGTGATGTAGATCACATGTTCACATTGCAATGAGTGACCAGTTCCTCCCAACCTCTGCAACTGAACAGCATTACAGTCTGTGTGCACTGCCCTGTGTCTGTAACTGTAAAAATACTCACCCCTTGTGTATCTTTTTCATTGAAAATAATAAGTGTATTTTTAAAAAATTATCAATGTCCACATTGGATACAAATCTCTCCCTTCGCAACATAAAGAATATTTTTGATTCATTTTATTTTAAACCACCTCCAAATGCTGTGTGTAATTAATTAAACTGCAATGAGGCAGGTTTAATCAGACTAACATCAACACTCTCAAGGACTGATTAAAAAACCCAGATCAAATGGAGTGTCGCTCAGTGACCCCGAACCAGCCCCTCCTCCGATTGCACATAGAGCTAAAGGTGTTCTTGGTCAGATTTTGGGGAAATAATGTCAGTGACCCCTCAAATTAGCATCTTCGTCACTGTTTATGAGTGCATCTGGAACGTTCTGTTCTTGCATTATTCCCTTACAACATCCAGTTATTTCAGATGTGCTTCATTTCTAAGGGGTGGGATTTACAACACCATGCCACTATTTAAAGTGTGGTGGGACACGTTATTTAAAATAAAGGCTCTGCACAGTACCATCTATCCTAGCTTCTAACATAGAACACAGAACATATAACATTACAATATAATACAGGCCATTCGGCCCTCGATGTTGCACCAACCTGTAGAACCAACCTGAAGCCCATCGAACCTACACTATTCCATGAACATCCATATGTTTATCCAATAACTATTTAAAAGCCCTTAAAGTTGGTGAGTCTACTACTGTTGTAAACAGGACATTCCACGCTCTTACTCTGAGTAAAGAAACTACCTCTGACATCTGTCTTCTGTCTATCACCCTTCAATTTAAAGCAATGTCCCCTCATGTTAGCCATCACCATCTGTGGAAAAAGGTTCTCCCTGTCCACCCTCTGATTATCTTATATGTATGAATTAAATCACCTCTCAACCTTTTCTCTAATGAAAACAGCCTCGAGTCCCTCACCCTTAGCCTTGTGTCATAAGATCTTTCCATTATGCCAGGCAACATTCTAGTAAATCTCCTCTGAACCCTTTGCAAAGTATCCATATCCTTCCTATAATGCTGTGACCAAATCTGTAATCAATACTCCAAGTGTGGCCGCACCAGAGTTTTGTTCAGCTTCAACATGACCTCATGTCTCTGAAATTCAATCCATCTATCAATAAAAGCTAACACACCGTATGCCTTCTTAACAATCCAATCATCCTGGGTGGCAACTTTCAGGGATCAAGTACATGTACACCGAGGTCTCTCTGCTCATCTACACTATCAAGAATCTTACCATTCTCCCAGTACACTTTATTCCCCTTGCTCCTTCCAAACTGAATAATCCCACACTTTTCAGTATTAAACTCCATTTGCCACCTCTCATCCCAGCTCTGCAGCATATCTATATCCCTCTGTGACCTGCAACATCCTTCGGTAATATCCACAACTCCACCGCCCTTAGTGCCATCCGCGAATTTACTAACCCTTCCTTCTATGCCCTCATCCAGGTCATTTATAAAAATGACAAAAAGCAGTGTCCCCAAAACAGATTCTTGTGGTGCACCACTAGTAACTGAATACAAGGGTGAACATTTCCCATCAAACACCAACCTCTATCTTCTTTCAGCACACCAATTTCTGATCCAAACCGCTAAATTACCCTCAATCCCATGCCTCCATATTTTCTGCAATAGCCTCCCATAGGAAACCTTATCAAACACCTTACTGACATCCATATACACCACATCAACCATTTTGCTGTCACCCACCTGTTTGGTCACCTTCTCAAAGAACTTAATAAGTTTTGTGAAGCACAATCTACCCATCACAAAATCGTATTGACTATCCCTAATCAAATTATTCCTCTCTAGATGATTATAAATCTGATTTGTTAGAATATTTTCTCACACTTGACCAACAAGTGAAGTAAGACTCACTGGTCTATAATTATCAGGGTTGTCTCTACTCACCTTCTGGAAAAGGTGTCAACATTTGCTCTCCTCCAGTCTTCTGGCACTATTCCTACAGACAATGATGACATAACTATCAAAACCAAAGGCTTTGCAATCTCCTCCTTGGCTTCCCAGAGAATCCTAGGATAAATCCCATTCAACCCAGAGGACTTATCTATTTTCACACTTTCTAGAATTGCTCACACTTCCTCCTTGTGAACCTTAATCCCATCTGGTCTGGTAGCCTGTTTTTCAGTATTCTCCTTGACAACATTGTCTTTTTCTAGTGTGAATACTAATGAAAAATATTCATTTAGTGCTTCCCCTATCTCCTCAGACTCCATGCACAATTTTCCACTTCTACCTTTGATTGGCCCTACAATCGAAGGGCGAAGCAATGAAGGTAAGCATGAAGTGTCTTTTTTCCCACCCTGTTTACATGTGATGCAAACTTCAAAGAATTCTGTACCAGCAACCCAAGGTCCTCAGCTGAACAAACACTCCTCGCATCCACTTTCCTGGAAACTGATCATGAAGTTATCAACCTCAGCCTTAAACATACACAAACTCTGCTCCCAGCTCTCTGGAGCAAGGAGCCCAAAGGCTCACAATTCTCTGAGAGAAAAAATCCTTCCTCATCTCAGTCTGAAACTGGTGCCCCTTAATTCTGAGACTGTGGCCTCTGGTCTGAGACTCTCCCATGAGGGGAAACATCGTCTCAACATTTACTCTGTTAAGCTCCTTAAGAATCCTGTACGCTTCATAGGAAATCACCTCTCATTCTTCTAAACTCAAGTGCCTGGAGTTCCAACCTGTTCAGCCTTTGCTCAAATGACAATCCCTTCATACTGGGGATCATCCTCGTGAACCTTCCCTGAACTGCTTTCAATGAGATAATATCTCTTTAAATAAGATGAACCAAACTGCTGACAGTACACATGATGTAGTCCCACCATCATCTTGTACAATTGCAGTGAGACTTCCCTACACTTTTACTTCAACTCCATTGAAATATTGGCCAACATTCCTGAGTTTAGTGCACAAGTTTACCCAATCTCTTTGTGTTGCAGTTTTCTGCAATTTCTCTCCATTTAAATAATATTCAATTCTTTTGTTCTCCCTTCCAAATTAAACATTTGGACACATTATACTCCATTTGCCAGGTTTTGCACACTTTTTAAATGATCAATATCTCTGTAAACTGTTTGCATGTCTCTCACAAACTGCATTTTCACCTACTTTTGTGTGATCTTCAAATATTCCTACAGTACATTGGCCTCCTTTCTCCTGTTGTAATAACTTGTGGTCCGAGCACTGGGATCCCACTGGTCACCCTGTAAAAGAACCCCTTATCCCTTTTTGTTGTTTCCTGCCCATGAGCCATTTCTCTGGCCACAATAATATGCTCCCTCCAATATTCTTGGCTCTTATCAAATGAATTAAACTTTTATGAGTAACCTCACCAAATGCCTCCTGGAAGAGCAAACGCAACAGATTTACTGGTTCCCCTCTCTCCACTCTGTGTGAGACTTTCTTGAAAAACTCAAATAAATTAGTCAGACACAATTTCACTTTCATGAAGCCACACTGACTCTGCTTGATTAGATTATGATTTTTTGAATGTTCTGCTCTTAATCCTTAATATATTTAAGTGATTTTTTTCCTCCATCCGAGAGGAAGGGATTGTCCTGATTGGAGTTAAGAATGAAAAGAAGATTTGAAGCATCTCAGTTTCTTTGGGCCTTGACATGGTGAATATAGAGAGGAGGTTGTTTCCCTTTGTGGGGGAGTCTGGGACCAGAGGGCAAAAGCTCATAGGAATGGGTCTGTGATTTAAAATGGAGATGAGGAGGAATTTTATTTCTCAGCGGAAGTAAATCTGAGGAATTATTCACCACAGAGGGCTGTTGAGGTTGAGTGCTGAAGTAACTTTGAGTCTGATAGTGACAGATATTTAATCAGGAATGGAATCCAGGGTTAAGGGCAAAAGGCAGGAAAGTAGAGATGAGGACTATCAGAGCAGCCATGATCTCACTGAATGGCAGAACCAACCCAATGAGCTGAATGGCCTAATTCGGCTCCTATACCCTCTGGTCTGAAGGCCCTGTTGTGGTATTTAACAGGTTATTGGATGGTTATTTAAACATAAACAATGTGCAGGATGGAGGGGAAAAGGCAAACATTGGCACTAAGTTAAAGTGATCAGAGAGCTGGTGCTGATACAATGGGCCCAATGGCTTCCTTCTTCATCAGACCATTCCTGTGATTTTCGGAACAGTGAGATTCCACTCTATGCAGCAAATGTTGCTTCCTCTTTTCTGTTTCCTGGGCTCAGTTTGCAGCTGGTGTTTAGAAAAGACAACCTTACCTCAGCCGAATTGTCAAAACCACATTTCCTGCAGCTGGACTCTCTCTTCGTTCTGTAGATGGTGAAATTCCCAGTTTGTTCTACAGTATGGTCTGTCCATTTTAACAGATGGAAAATGGTGGAAGGGCAGGGGGACACTCCACACTCTCAGTGAGTGTGAGGGGGCAGCTTGAGAATTGAAAATTAATGTGAGTGTCAGCATGGGTCCATTGGTGAAACTCACTCTGAATCACAAAGCTGTAAATGCACTAACTTTGGAAAAATAAGAGGTTGTCTTTCAATCCACCCCAATGAGACCCACAGACTAATCCAATCCACCCCAAATACACACCTTAATGTGCAGCCTGTCCCTCAATCCCATTCTTCCCGTAAATGAATGACAGAAAAGGATGGGAGGAACGCTTCATTTTCTGGTCTGTGTTCCCAGCCTGTGGAGCTCTGTGTCAGCTGCATGAAACAATCCCCAGACAGTGACAAATTCTCCTTGTGACATACCCCTCTAGTTCTCAATGTTCGAACTTATAGAATTCTCACAAACTCCACAGCAGCACAAACCATAGAAAGGTCATTATAACAAGTTAAATTTCTCCAAAGCATACACTTACCCAAAGCAACACAGAGGAACAGGGTCACAGAAAATAGAGTTCCACTGATCATCTCAACAGACCAGCCACCCTGTGTATCCACAGAGTTTTTTGTACATCCAGTTAATATATCAAAATACAAAATGTCCCAGCCAACTGCAGCTTCTTTAATCTCTTATTTTTCAGAAGTTAAAGAAATTAAACTGTCAAGAGGAAGTTCAGCACAGTTCTCTAGTTTCCGTTGGGAGACTGCAGTTTGAACACATTCCTTATTCCAGTTCTTGTGAGTTGCTTGCCTTCACATCATTTCAATTCAGATTTTATATTTTTGCTGTGAACACTAAGGTACATTCAGAAGGCTTTTGATAAGGTGAGCTGTGAGAAAAACATAGAGATGCTGCAGTGTGATTTGGACAGTCTGAGTGAGTGAGCAATGTTTCTGTTTACCTCTTTTTAACCCTTTGGTGAACAGACATTACTGAGTGGGCTTTCCATGAAGTGAATCTGATAATATTTGTTGTTGATTATTTGTTGTCAGTAAATTTAACCTGAGAATTACACAGCAATGGTTACAATCACTGTAACAATTACAACGACAATGGATCCTAACACCAGATTATTTACAAACATATTAAACGTGTAATGGCAACATATGCAAGTTAAAATTCCACATCACTGTGACTGTCTGGAAATCAAGCCCACTATTCCAGGAGTTGTCGCAGTGGGGAAAGATTTATTCAAACATTCCAAAGTCCCCAATTTGCCTGACCGTGAAACTCAGGGCAAACACAGACCGGGCTACTGAAGTGAACAAGATAAACTTAAACTGATTACAAACTGCTTGATTTCACCTATGCAGAATGGAAACTCAGTTTTTAGATTACTTACAGTGTAGAAACAGGCCCTTCGACCCAACAAGCCCACACCGACCCACCGAAGCACAACCCACCCAGACCCATTCCCCTACATTTACCCCTTCACCTAACACTACAGGCAATTTAGCATGGCCAATTCACCTAAACTGCACATTTTTGGACTGTGGGAGGAAACCGGAGCACCCGGAGGAAACCCACGCAGACACGGGGAGAATGTGCAAACTCCATACAGTCACCTGAGGCAGGAATTGAACCTGGGTCTCTGGCGCTGTGAGGCAGCAGTGCTCACCACTGTGCCACCATGCCACCCACTGTGCCACTGTGCTGCCCACCAGTTTATAACTGGATTTACCATTTCTGAATTTCTCCTCTCTCATCTGAAGGCAGTCACACAAGACAGGGCTGACATGGCTATTAAGGGAAGAAAAGGAATGTAAACATCAGGGAAATACAGTTCAGTCACAGCAATGTGGACCAGGAATTCAATGAGTTGCTTGCCTTCTCATCATTTCAATTCAGATTTTATATTTTTGCTGTGAACACTAAGGTACATTCAGAAGGCTTTTGATAAGGAGCCATAGAAGAGATTAACATGAAAACTTAAAACCCATTGAGATTGGGATATTGCAATGAAATGGACTGAGAACTGATTAGCAAACAGGTAACAAAGAATCAGAATAACTGGGTCAATTTCTGAGTGACAGACCGCGATTAGTAGCATACCACAGGGGTCAGTATTTGGACTCTAAGCCTTCACAATATAAATTTATGATTTAGAAAAGTGAACTGAATTTAATGTCTCCAAGTTTGCAGGTGACAGAAAGTTGAGTGGAGGGTGAGCTGTGAGAAAAACATAGAGATGCTGTAGTGTGATTTGGACAGTCTGAGTGAGTGGGTAAATGCATGACAGATAAAGTATAATGTGAAGAAAGATGACTGAAAGCAAAAAGTAGGAGTAAAAGTGTATCTCACATAAAGACCGACTGTTCCTTGTGGTGTACTGCATGGCTCAATTCAACAGCTAGAGAAATGGGTTGGATGTGGGGCCCAATTGGAATGGTTCCAAACTTTCTGATGATATAAAAAGTAGGTAAGATTGGAAGCTATGAGGAAGATGGAAGGAGGCATCAAGGGGCCAGGTTCAGTAATAGGAAAGGACAAGGCAGATGGAATATAATGTGAATAGATGTGAAGATAGTGACTTCATCAAAGGAAACAGAAAGGCAGAATATTTTAAAATAGTGACAGTTTGGGAATTGTTGGCATCCAAAGTAATCTGGGTTTCTGTGTTCAGGACTCACTGAAAGTCAGCGTGAGGCTGCAGCAGTCACTAAGGAAGGCAAATGTTGGTCTTCACAACAAGGGAGTGGAATCCAGGAGGGAGGATGTCTTAGTGCAGTTGGACAAAGTATTGGGGAGACCACAGCTGGATTGTGGACAGTTTGTCCCCAAATGTAAGGAAGCACAGACTTACCATCGAGGGAGTTGTATGGAGGGTCAGCAGAGTAATCCCTGGGATGGTGGGTTGTTGGATGGGAGAGGGTGAGGAAACTGGCCTGTACGCTCTCGAGTTTGAAAAATCAGAGGTGATTAAATTGAAACTTTCAACGTGCTTCAAGGACACAACAGTGTGGATGTTGGTGGCAATGTTTCCCTTGGCTGGTGAGTCAAGATCCGTGGGGCATTATCACAGGAAAGTAAGCCGTCCAATTTAGACTGAGATAAGGAGGAATTTCTACATCCAGAAGGTGGGGAATCTGTGGAATTCCCTATCCCAGGGATGTGGGACCTCAGTCATTGAGTATGTTCGAGAAAGGAACTGAAAGATTTTGAGACCAATGAATCGTGGATATGGAGATAATGAAGGAAAGTGGCATTGAGGAAAATGACCAATCATGATTGAATTGATGGGCTGAATGGTTCACTCTGATTCATATGTTCCTCTGACTTTGTTTCTTGGACTAAAGGAATGAATGAAGGTTATAAGTTGGGAAGTAACCAGGGCAGGGGTGAGAAAGGGTTTAGATTAAAACAAGAACATCAGAGATGAAAGTGGGAGTGTCATTGAACAGAACAGGAGTTGCAGAAGGTTGTGGGAAATGATGACCAAAGACCTGAGAGCTGAGAGTTTGCAATTTCCTGGATATGTTGCTCACATCTTAATGAGTTACACTGCAGCCCAATTTAAACTTTAATTAAAATGACTTTGTGATACAGATCAACCACAGTTCAGTTTGCCTTGATTTTAATTTCAGCTCCTATTAATTGTTCTGATCCCAGCTGATGTTGTTCCTGGTCATGTCTGACACATAGTGAAGACTGTCGTGATTGATTTTATTTTGTTGTGCTTTATTTACTATGTTGGTCTTTCACTGAAATTAAAGCCCGGAATGCTTGGTGCTCTGATTTTTCATCCTAAAGGGACCATGTTGGACCTGTACTCACCCCATTAACATTTTTGAACACCTCCCACTGTTCTGCTGCAGACTCACCCTCAGCAAGCTGTTCCCAGTTTACTTTGGCCAGATTCTGCTTTATTTTTAAAAAAATCAGACCTGACAGAAAAGTGACCAAACTAAATTAAAGAGCAGCCAACAGCTGTTGGCTTCAGAGAACAGCAGAAGCCAAGGTCAAACCAGTCACAAAGGTTCAAGAGTAACCCATTACAATCAGACCAAGAGCTGTGTATTCGAGGAATATCGATCAGACTCTCAGGCAACTTGACTGACTGAGTGTGTGGAGAAAGTGAGAACTTACTGAATTTGTGCACATTACACCTCCCAGCACTGCAACAGTGAAGGTGTTGACAAATCCCATTGGATGACTTAAACCCAGTTTATGACCTTTAAGGCCAAAGGTCTTTTGTGACCAAAGGCCACAAAAATGTTTGGAAGGTCAAGGCCAAGGCGGGGACAAAAGCACACGTCTTGACTCCACCACCTCATGAGGACACACAGAAACTTCAGTCAGGACACAGAGAAACCTCAGTGATGATTCAGTGAAAACTCAGTGAGGATTCAATGATGCTTCAGTGAAGACTCAGTGAAGACTTGCAGTGAAGATGCACAGCAAGACTCATGGCAGAAGCTGATGAGGCAACCCATGATGACCCAGGAGAAGATCTACCTTGACCTGTGAAACCAGTTTTGTGGAAGAGAGCCAGCAATAGATCAGAGAGAAAGGATATTCCAACGGCCAACAAACACATGGATCATTATGGGTAATATCCTTTCTCAGATGGAGAGCTAAGTAAATGTTGGGAAATGGTTACATGGTGTTTTTAATAAGGAACATTGTGTGAATGAAATTGTGTTGAACCACAAACTGATTTCTGTATCCCCCTTGTCCGCTTCACCAACAAGAACATTTGGGTAAAGTGTTCTCAAAATAGAAATAGGCCAAAGCATGGACAATACCTCAATCCAGAACCCATTTTTGCAGACAACACTTTACCCAAATACTCTTGTTGGTGAAGCGGACAAGAGGGATATAGAAAACAGTTGGTGATTTCAGAACAAACGGAAACCATTTGGTGTTACGGTTCCTGGCATGACAATGCTCCCCCACGGTCACCTCAAACAGCTGTCCAGCTTTGTTCCACCAGATTAGGTCCTGCACTGCATCCTCCCAGGTTGGACCTTTGACACATCAATATAAAAAGCTCTCCTGTATACATTTTAAGAAATATGTTTCTCTAAAACTTTTATACCATTGTTATCCTAATTACTGTTGCAGAAGTTGAAATTCCCTTATATAATTATCCATTTATTACACACCTCAGTGAATTGAGGACATGTCGGCTCTTCTGTTGTCCACTGATTGTTGGGCATTGACAGTCCCAGTGTGTGACTGTTCTTCTACCCACAAATCCTCATTTGAAAACCATTCTAAGATATTGTCCCTCCTTACTGCACTATTGGACTCCTTAACATTACATAACGCCACACCTACTCTTTGGCACCTTCCCCTTTCATGCCCAAAGATCCTGTGCCCCAGAATATTGAGTTGCCAGTCCTGCCCCTCCCTCAACCATATCCCTGTGTTTGCAATACCATGTGTCAATCCGTGCCCTGAACCCATCTCTCTGATCCATCTTACTCTGAGCATAAGCATACAGGTCATCCAGCCTGCCTTCCTCCCTTAAAACCCAACATAGCTGAATTTGGTCTGCCTTGGTTCCTTCACTAAAGTAGGCTGTGTCCCTACATACTGACACACTATATGCCCTCCCTCTGGGGAACTACTTTAAATTCCTCCCAAAGCACAAGCAAACCCACCCACACAGGGGTGTTGGTCCCATTTTGGTTCAGCTTCAGAGTGTCACATCAATGGTTTCCTTATGATTCAATGCTTCTACCAAATTGTTCCACAGTATAAACAGACTGATCAAAAGATTGTCTTCTCAGACACATGTATTTCTGATGCAGTGAATAAACCCACTTCCTCCGCCCTGCCCTGGCCTGCTGAACCATAGAACAGGAGATTATCAGCTGAAATAATGCCCTTCTGAGAGAGGTTTTCATTACAAGGTGGTTTGGAATACAACAATAAAGAAGCCCTTTCCAACTGAACACTGTGTGTGTATAAGCTCATTGAATTATATCAAAGATGAGATCCGGACAAAAGCCATTCAGCCCAATCAGTCGATGCTGGTGTTTGAGCTGCTTTTCACCATGTGACCATCCTTCTGCAGATAAGCATCAGCAGCATAACTGTTCACTCTTCCCCTTTATTTGCTTTCCCAATTTCCCCTCAAGTGAATCTGTGCTATTCAATTCAACCACTCCCTGGGATAATGAGTTCTACTTTCCACTCCCCGGCATAATAAGTTACACTTTCTCAAGTCTCTCTTTGGAAAGAGGTTTCTTCACAATTCCCAATTGGATTTGTGACAAAGTTTTCACCTCCCACATCACCCTAACTCACTGAGTACTCATGTGTTATCAATAATTGCCTTGCAATGTACAGCAACAGAAATGACAAATTGCGAAGGAAGAAAGGGAATGGGGGACCAAAAGGCAGAGGAAGAACAGGAAGGCAGTGCAGGTGTCTCCTGCAGTCATCTCTCTCCAAAACGGGTATACCAGTTTGGATACTGTTGGGGAGATGGCTCCCCAGGGCAACGCAACAGTCACCAGGTTCATGACACCGTGGCTGGCTCTGCTGTTCAGAAGGGCGGAAAAATGGAATGGCTATAGTCATAAAGGATTCAATTGTAAGGGGAGTAGATAGGCAGCTCTGTAGTCAAATACAAGATTCCTGAATGATATGTTGTCTCCCAGGTGCACGGGTCACAGATGTCTCGAATCGGCTATAGAGCATTCTCAAGAGGGAGAGTGAACAGCCAATTGTTGTGGCGCATATAGGCACAAAGAATATAGGTAAAAAAAATTGGGTGAGGTCCTACAAGCAGAATTTAGGGAGTTTGGAAACAAGATAAAAAAGTAGGACCTCAAAAGTAGTAATCTCAGGATTGCTACCAGTGCTAGGTGTTAGTCAGAATAGGAATGATAGAATAAGCAGGATGAATGTATAGCTTGAGAGATGGGTGCAGGAGGGAGGGGTTCAAATTTTTGAGACATTGAGATCAGTTCTGGGGGAGGTGGTTTTATTACAAATTGACTCCATTTGTGCCAGAGTGGAACCAATGTCCTTGGAGGCACTTTTGCTAACGCTGTTGGAGGGCATTTCAATTGATGTGGCAGAAGGATGGGAACCAAATAAGGTTTGAGTACAGTAAGGAAGGAGTGACTATTGCCTGTAAGGAACTAAATAATGAAGCCCCTGTGACTAAGGGAGCTCCTCGTCGGCAGGAAGCAGATGATGAATGCAAAGGAACTGGTGGTCTGAGGTGCATTTGTTTTAATGCAAGAAGGGTATAGGTAAGGCAGGTGAACTTGGGCATGGATTAGTACCTGGACATATGATCTTATTGCTATTATTGAGACTTGCTTGAGGGAAGGGCATGTTCAGCAATGCAATATCCCAGGATATCGATGCTTCAGGTGGGATAGAGAGGGAGGTTAAAGAGTTGGAAGCGTTGCTTTACAGGTCAAAGAAAATATCAAAGCTGTGCTGAAGGAGGGCACTATGGAAGACTCAAGCAGTGAGGCATTATGGGCAGAGTTCAGAACTAAGAAGGATGCAGTAACAATGTTGGGGCTGTACTGCAGGCCGCCCAACATCGGACATGAGATAGAGGTACAAACATGGAAACAGATCGTGGTAGTGATAGGACATTTTTAATTTTCCCAACATTGTCTGGGATTCACTTAGTATTAATATCCACTTAGATGGAGCATAATTTGTAAGGAGCATTCAGGAGGGTTTTCTGGAGCAGTATGTGAATAGCCCAACTCGAAAATGGGCCATACTGGACCTGGTGTTGGAAAATGAGCCCGGCCTCATGGTTGAAGTTTCAGTAGGGGATTGCTTCAGGAATAGTGATCACAATTCCATAAGTTTTAGAATACTCATGGACAAAGACGAGAGGGAAGGCCAACTATAGCAAAGTTCGGCAGGAGCTGGGGAATATAGATTGTGAGCAGCTGTTTGAAGATAAATGCATATTCGATATGTGGGAGGGTTTTAAAGCGATGTTGATTAGAGTTCAGGAGAGGTAAATTCCTGAGAAAATGAGGGATTGAAATGGCAAGATTCAGGAACCACGGATGACAGGTGAACCTGTGAGACTAGCTAAGAGGAAAAAGGATCTGGATATAGGTTTGCTCACTGAGCTGGAGAGATTCATTTTCAGATGTTTCATCACCATACTAGATAACATCGTCAATGAGCCTCCGGACGAAGCACTGCTGATGTTTCCTGCTTTCTATTTATATGTTTGGGGTTCTTTGGGTTTGTGATGTCATTCCCTGTGGTGATGTCATTTCCTATGGTGATGTCACTTCCTGTTCTTTTTCTCAGGGGTTGGTAACTGGGTCCAAGTCAATGTGTTTGTTGATAGTGTTCTGGTTGGAATGCCATGCTTCTAGGAATTCTCGTGTGTGTCTCTGTTTGGCTAATCCCAGGATGGATGTGTTGTCCCAGTCGAATCCAATGCACAATTTTGGTCTGCTACATGAATGATACCTTTGTCATCACTAAATGAAACAAATGAGAGGAAACCTTCAAGACCGTCAATAATACCCATACTGGCATAACATTCACCAAAGTGGAGGAAAACAACAACAAACTGCCATTCTAGATGTCACAGCAAAATGAACAGCCATTGGGGATCTTCAAATCAGCATCTACAAGAAAACAATGTAAACAGAACAAATACTGAACTGCAGAAGCAAACACCCCAACATCCACAACTGAAGCTGCAAAAGAACATTATTTCCATGTGCCACCACACACTGCAGCACAGAGGAACTATGCAGAGCAGAGGAAAATTACCTATACAGTGTATTAAAAAAAAATGGGTACCCAATGAACATAGTCCGCTGATTTAGCATTAAAGGTCTAGATGGTGTAGAATTTGTAAAGAGCATCCAGGAGGGTTTTCTAGAGCAGTAAGTCAATAGTCCAACTCAAGAAGGGGCCTCCTTGATCTGGTGTTGGGAAATGAGCCCAGCCAGGTGGTAGATGTTTCAGTAGGGAATACTGATCACAATTCCATAAGTTTGAGAATGCTCATGGACAAAGACGAGAGAGGCCTGAAAGGAAGAGTGGTAAATTGAGGGAAGGCCAACTATAGCAAAATTTGGCAGGAGCTGGAGAATGTAGATTGTGAGCAGCTGTTTGAAGGCAAGTCCACATTCGATATGTGGGAGGCTTTTAAAGAGAGGTTGATTCGAGTTCAGGAGAAGTATATTCCTGTGAAAGTGAGGGATCAAAATGGCAAGATTGGGGAAACATGAATGACAGGTGAACTTGTGAGACTAGCTAAGAGGAAAAATGATGTGTACGTAAGGTCTAGGCTACTGAAGACAGACAAAGCTTTGGAAGAATATCAGGAATGTAGGGCCAATCTGAAATGAAGAATTAAAAGAACTAAAAGGGGTCATGAGATATCTTTATCAAACAGGGTTAAGGAAAATCTTGAAGCCTTTTTTTTCAAAGATAAGAAGCAGAAGGATAACCAGAAAAAGGATTGGCCCACTCAAGGACAAAGGAGGAAAATTATGCATGGAGTTCAGAAAAACTGGATGAGATTCTTAATGAGTAATTTGCATTGGTATTTACTGAGGAGAGGGACATGATAGATGTTGAGGTTAGGGATAGATTTTTGAGTACTCTAGGTCAAGTAGGCAAAAAGAGGCAGGAAGCTTTGGGTATTCTAAAAGGCATTAAGGTAGACAAGTCCCCAGGTCCAGATGGGATCTACCCCAGTTTACTGAGTGATGCAAGAGAGGAAATAGCTGGGGCTTTAACAGATATCTTTGCAGCATTCTTGAACACGGGTGAGGTCCCTGAGGACTGGAGAATTGCTAATGTTGTCCCCTTGCTTAAGAAGGGTAGCGGGGATATTCCAGGTAATTATAGACCGGTGAGCCTGACGTCAGTGGTAGGGGAGCTGCTGAAGAAGATTTTGAGGGATAGGATCTATTTCCATTTGAAAGAAACTGGGCTTATCAGTAATGGGCAGCATGGTTTTGTGCAGGGAAGGTCATGTCTTACAAACTTAATAGAATTATTTGAGGAGGTAACAAAGTTGATTGATGGGGGAAGGGCTGTAGATGTCATAAGCATGGACTTTAGTAAGGCACTTGATAAGGTTCCCCATGGTAGGCTGATGAAGAAGGTGAAGTCGCATGGGGTCCAGGGTGTTCCAGCTTGATGAATAGAGAACAGGCAGGGCAACAGGCGACAGAGAGTGGTAATGGAAGGGAGTTTCTCAAAATGGAGACCTGTGACCAGTGGTGTTCCACAGGAATCTGTGCTGGGACCAGCATTGTTTGTGATGTATATAAATGCATTGGAGGACGGTATCGTTTATCTGAAAAGCAAGTTTGCAGATTACACCAAGATTGGTGGAGTAGCAGATAGTGAAAGGGACTGTCAGAGAATACAGCAGAATATAGATAGATTGGAGAGATGGGCAGAGTAATGGCAGATGGAGTTCAATCCAGGCAAATGCAAGGTGATGTATTTCGAAAGATCCAATTCAAGAGCGAACTACACAGTAAATGGAAAAGTCCTGGGGAAAATTGAAATACAGAGAGATCTGATTGTTCAGGTCCATTGTTCCCTGAAGGTGGAAACGCAGGTCAGTAAAGTGGTCAAGAAGGCATATGGCATGCTTTCCTTCATTGATGGGGTATTGAATACAAGAGTTGGCAGGTAATGTTACAGTTGTATAGGGCTTTGGTTCTGCCACATTTGGAATACTGCATGAAGCTCTGGTTGCCACATTACCAAAAGGATGTGGATGCTTTGGAGAGGGTGCAAAGGAGGTTCACTAGGTTGTTGCCTGATATGGAGGGTGCTAGCTATGAAGAGAGGTTGAATAGATTAGGATTATTTTCATTAGCAAGATGGATTTTGAGGGGGACCTGATTGAGGTCTCCAAAATCATGAGAGGTATAGACAGGGTGGATAGCAAGAAGCTTTTTCCCAAAGTATGGAACCCAATTACTACAGGTCATGAGTTAAAAGTGAGAGGGGAAAGGTTTAAGGGAGATATGCGTGGAAAGTTCTTTACACGGAGGGTGGTGGGGGCCTGGAAAGTGTTGCCAACGGAGGTGGTAGAGGCAGGAACGATAGCGTTATTTAAGATAAATCTGGACAGATACATGAATGGGCACAGAGCAAAGGGGTACAGATCTTTAAAAAATAAGCAGCAGGTTTAGATAGAGGATCTGGATCTGCCCAGGCTTAGATGGCCGAGGGGCCTGTTCCTGTGCTGCAATTTTCTTTGTTCTTTGTTCGCTGTTCATTGATGCCATTTGTTTGAGAGGAGCTGCTGCCCTTGAGACATGTAACCAATGTCAGGGTCAGGGGGCTGTGGCATGCTGGCAGTGTCCCTAACTGTAGACTACAAGGTCAGGGATCAAATCAAACTCTGTGGTACAGCACAGCCCCAAAAGTGCCTGGACTGAAGGGCTTGCCTTATGAAGAAAGGTTAAATAAGCTTGGACTTTTCTCTCTGGAGAGAAGGAGGAAGAGAGGAGACCTGATCGAGGTATACAAAATAATGAGTGGAATAGATAGAGTCAATAGCCAGAGACTTATCCCCAGGGCAGGATTGACTGGTACGAGGAGTCATAGTTTGAAGATATTAGGAGGAAGATATAAAAGAGATGTCAGAGGTAGATTATGTATGCAGAGTTGTGAATGCATGGAATGCGTTGCCAGCGGTGGTGATGGAAGCAGAGTGACTGCTGGACATGCACATGGATAGCAGTGCGTTGAGGGGTGCATAGGTTAAGTTACTATATTTTACATTAGATTAAATCTCGGCACAACATCATGGGCCAAAGGGCCTGTTCTGTGCTGTACTTTTCTATGTTCTATGTTCTTTTCTATGAATATGGCTGGCACATTGGCAGCTTTCTAATCCTCTTGTACTTCTCCAGAATCAAAGGAATTTTGGGAAATTCAAACTAATGCATCCATAATCTCTGTAGCTCCCTCTTTTAGAATCCGAGGATGGAAGCCCATCAGGGCCAAGGACTGATCTGCCTTTAGCCCCATTAGTTTGTCTGACACGACTGCTTCAGTGACAGTGATGGATTTACTCCCTGCCCAATATCCTTTAGTTTTATTGGAATGTTTGAAGTATCTTCCACAGCCATTCACAAGATTGCAGTAAATGTGTGAATTCTCAAGAGAATAAGTGTAAGGAACCTGCACTGAATAAATAATTAGTACCACTGTTGAAATAAAACACACTGAGTCATGAGAAAATTCAGCCAGTCATATGCTCCCTCAGAAGAGAGCAGCTGTTGGTTTATTGTCAATGCTTCTCCTTTACTGACACTTTAACTTCTTTAACTCCTGAGAAACGAGAGATTAAAGAATCTGGGAAACGTTGTCTTTTGATGTCTTAACTGGATGTGTCATAAACTGTGTGGATAAACAGAGTTGTAACTCTGTTGAGATGATCAGTGGAACTCTATTTGCTGTGACCCTGTCCCTCTGTGTTACTTTGGGTAAGCGTTTGCTTTGGAGAAGTTTAACTTGTTGTAAAATAACTTTCCATTGTGCTGCTGTAACATTTGTGTGAATTCTATAAGTTTGAACATTGAAAACTGGAGGGGAGTGTCACAAGGAGAATTTATCACTGTCTGGAGGTTGTTTGGTGCAGCTGACACAGAGCTCCACAGGGCTGGGAACACAGATCAGAAAATGGAGAGTTCCTGGCATCTTTTTCTGTCATTCATTAACCATGAGAATGGAACTGAGGGACAGGGTTGCACATTACAGTGTGTATTTTGGGTGGGTTGGATTAGTCTGTGTGTTAACTGGTTCTTGCTGGGGTGGTTTTGAAAGACTGGGTGAATTTACAGCTTTGTGATTCAGAGTGAGTTTCACCAATGGACTCATGCTGACACTCGCATCAATTCTCTATAATCTATAATATTTAATTAGCTCCCTTAAAACATCTCCAGGACTTCATAAACTGTGAACTAATTTGAAGTTCAGTATCTGTGACAGCAAATCCTGGGAACATTTCTGAAGGTGAATGTGCTGAGTGCCAGTTCATGTTTTGTGTGATGCTGTTAATTGAAGGAAGGATGTTGATGGTCAGGAGACAGAGAGTATCTCCTGCTCTTTTTCACATTGTGCTTTATGATTTTTAAATCTTCAAACTGGAATCTTGAGCACTCCACACAACATCTGATGGAAACAAAGACAGAGTGCAATCTTCCCTCTGTTGCTGCAGTGTGTAGCCCCTCCTGCCAGATGATCTGTTGCCATGGTGCTACACTCACCTGTCTTTGAATCTGAATTTGCCTGAGATAGGGGTTGCCTTTTCTGAACACCAGCTGCAAACTGAGCCCAGGAAACAGAAAAGGGGAAGCAACACTTGCTGCACAGAGAGGAAACTCACTGTTCCCACAGTAACAGGAATGTTCTGATGAAGAAGGAAGCCATTGGCCACATTTGTTTCAGCATTGGCTCGCGCAGAACTTTTACTTGAACCACAGGAAATGGGTGAGATAATATTCAATATTTAATGTGGAGAAGAATATGGAAACTGGAGAACTTGGGTAAGCAACTCGTGAAATCTTGAAAAGTGTCCGAACGACAGAAGAGGAGGTGCAGAAAATCTTAAAATGCAGAATGTTGGATAAATCCCTTGAATCTGATCAGGTATACCCCAGAACTTTGGAGGAAGCAAAGGAAGTAATTGCTGGGCACTTTGCTGTGATATTTGCATCATCAAGAGCCATGAGTGAGGTGCTGTAATGTAGTACCAGTGTTTAGGAAAGGTGGTTAGGAAAAGCCAGAGAACAAGTTAGCCAGGAAAGATCAAAACAGAGAGCTAAGAAACACCAGGAGGGGAAGTGAGAAGTCATTGGTTGATAGGATCAAGGAAAACCCTTGAGGCTTTCTATTAGTATGTCAGGAATAAAAGAATGACTGGAAGAAGATCAAGGATAGCAGTGGAAAGTTCTGCATGGAGCCAGAGGAGATAGGAGAAGAGCTAAATGAATATTTTTCATCAGTATTCACACTAGAAAAAGTCAATGTTGTTGAGGGGAATACTGAGATACAGGCTACTAGATAGGATAGGATTGAGGTTCACAAGGAGGAGGTGTTAGCAATTCTGGAAAATGTGAAAATAGAGAAGTTCCTTGGGCTGAATGGGATTCATTCTAGGAATCTCTAGGAAGCCAGAGAGGAGATTGCCAAGCCTTTGGCTTTGATCTTTATGTCATCATTGTCTACAGGAATAGTGCCTGATGACTGAAGGATAGCAAAAATTGTCCCCTTGTTCAAGAAGGGGAGTAGAGACAACCCTTGTCATTGTAGACATGACAGCCTTACTTTGGTTGTGGGTAAAGTGTTGTAAAAGATTATAAAAGATAGGATTTATCATCATCTAGAGAGGAATAAGGTGATAAGGGATAGTCAACATGATTTTGTGAAGGGTAGGTAGTGCTTACAAACCTTATTGAGTTCTTTGAGAAGGTGACTAATCAGGTGGATGAGGTTAAAGCCATTGATGTGGTGCATATAGATTTCAGTAAGGCTTTGGTAAGGTACCCACAGTTGGCTATTGCCTAAAATACGGAGGCATGGGATTGAGGGTGATTTAATAATTTAGATCAGAAATTGGCAAGCTGGAAGAAAACAGAGGGTGGTGGTTGATAGGGAATGTTCATCCTGGAGTTCATTTACTAGTGGTGTACCGTAAGGATCTGTGTTGGAGCCACTGCTGTTTGCCATTTTTATGAATGACCTGGAAGAGAGTTTAGAAGGATGGGTTAGTAAATTGGTGTATGACACTAAGGTCAGTCGAATTGTGGATCGTGTTGAATGTTGTTGTAGGTTACAAATGTACATAGATAAGCTGCAGAGCTGGGCTGAGAGGTGGCAAATGGAGTTTCATGCAGAAAAGTGTGAGGTGATTCACTTTGGAGAGCACTGGGTTAATGATAAGATTTTTGGTAATGTAGATGAGCAGAGAGATTTCGGTGTCCATGTACATAGATCCCTGAAAGTTGCTACCCAGGTTGATAGGGTTGTTAAGAAGGCATTATGGTGTATTAGCTTTTATTAGTAAAGGGATTGAGTTTCGAAGGAATGAGGTCATGCTGCAGCTGCCCAATACTCTGGTGTGGCTACATTTGCGGTATTGCGTACAGTTCTGGTCACTATATTAAAGGAAAGATGTGAAAGCTTCTGGAAGGAGCTCAGAGGAGATTTAATAAGATGTTGCCTGGTATGGAGGGGAGGTCTTCTGAGGAAATGTTGAGGGATGTGATGCTATTTTCATTAGAGAGAAGAAGGTTGAGAGGTGACTTAATTGGGATATATAAGATAATCAGAGGGTTAGATAGAGTGGACAGTGAGAGCCTTTTTCCTCAGATGGCGATGCAGCTACCATGAGGGGACATAGCTTTAAATTGAGCGGTGATGGATATGCGACAGATGTCAGAGGTAGTTTCTTTACTCAGAAATTTGTAGGGGCATGGAAAACCCTGCCTGCAACATTATTAGACTCGCCAACTTTAAGGGCATTAAAATATTCATTGGATAAACACATGGATGATAATGGAATAGTATAAGACAGATGGGCTTCAGATTGGCTCCACAGGTCGATGCAACATTGGGGGCCGAAGGTCCTGTACTGTGCTGCAGTGTTCTATGTTCTTGATTCTATATTCTATCTTCTACATTCTACATAACTGGCAACATTTCCACACAGAGCATGTACGGAATGAGCTGCCAGAAGAAAAGGTGTAGGCTGGTACAATTATACTTTTAAAAGGCATCTGGATGGGTATGTGGATAGGAAGAGTGTAGAGGAGTATGGGCCAAATGCTGGCAAATGGAACTAGATTAATGTAATGGTCACAATGGATAAGTTGGACCAATGGGTCCATTTCTATTTTTCTCTATGACTTACTGACTCTATAACCTAGTGTCAATCTTTCGCCTTTTCTTCTTCATTCTGCACATTGTTTCTGTGTAAATAATCATCCAGTACCCTGTTAAATATCTCAGTTGAACATTAATGGTATTGGACCAGAAAATGAAAGATCAGAATCAGACCTTTCTCCCATCGAGTCTGTTCATGGCTGCTCTGATAATCTCCAACTTGACATTCCTGTCTTTTCCCGGTATCTCTAGATTTACATTCTGTTTAAAAATCTGTCTTTCTCAACTTCATCATACTGAATGGTGCAGCCTCAGTTCCCCTGTGTGGTGGAGTTCCCTTCTCGGTGAGGAAATTCTTTCTCCTCTCTGCCTTAAGTATACATCCCCTTATTCTGAGATTCCGTCCTCTTCTCCCAGACTCTATCACAGTGGAAACATTTTTTTTCTCGTCTACCCTATCAAGTCCTCAGGGAACCTTTTATGTTTCAATACTGTTGCCTCACATTTTTTTCAATATTTCAGTGAGAACAAGCTCAATCAAGATAACCTCTCCTCATAAGACAGTCCCGCCATACCAGCTACCAGCCAGTGATCCTTCTCCAGACAGCCTCCAATACCAGGACATCTTTCCTCAGATAAGGAACAAGAACTGTTTCACATTATTCCAGTTGTGGTCTAACTAGGGGTTTGTACAGTTTTGGCAAAACCTTCATAATATTATTCTCCATTTCCTTTGAAATAAAGGTAAAACAATGACTGCAGATGCTGGAAACCAGATTCTGGATTAGTGGTGCTGGAAGAGCACAGCAGTTCAGGCAGCATCCGAGGAGCAGGAAAATCGACATTTCGGGCAAAAGCCCTTCATCAGGAATACAGGCAGAGTGCCTGAAGGGTGGAGAGATAAATGAGAGGTGGGTGGGGTGGGGAGAAAGTAGCATAAAGTACGATAGGTGAGTGGGGGTGGGGATGATGGTGATAGGTCAGGGAGGAGGGTGGGGGAAGGTAGCAAAGAGTACAATGGGTGGATGGGGGTGGGATGAAGGTGATAGATCAGAGAGGAGGGTGGAGTGGATAGGTGGAAAAGAAGATAGGCAGGGAGGACAGGTCATGGGGACAGTGCTGAGCTGGAAGTTTGGAACTGGGCTGAGGTGAGGGAAGGGGAAATAACGAAACTGGTGAAGCCCACATTGATGCCCTGGGGTTGAAGTGTTCCGAGGCGGAAGATAAGGTGTTCTTTCTCCAGGCGTCGGGTGGTGAGGGAGCGGCGGTGAAGGAGGCCCAGGCCCTCCATTTCCTCAGCAGAGTGGGGGGGGGGGGGGGGTTGAAATGTTGGGCCACAGAGGGGTGTGGTTGATTGGTGCGGGTGACCCAGAGATGTTCCCTAAAGCGCTCTGCTAGGAGGCGTCCAGTCTCCCCTAGTGGGAGACTGGATGCCTTCCATTCTGAAGCTTTTTGCAGTCTTTCCTATTTCAATAATATTCAGCTCCTCTGTTCTTCCAGACAAAGTGTGTGGACTCACATTTCTTCACATTATACTCCATCTGCCAAGTTTTTGCTTCCTCACTTCCTGTGTCAATATCCCTGGGCAGACTCTTTGTCACTACTTACCTTCCCACCTATTGTTGTGTTATCCACAAACTTGATGACAGTACATTCACATTCCTCATCCAAGACATCAATAAATACAGTAAATAATTCTGGCCCCAGCACTGATTCCTGTGACACTCCAACAGCTGCAGGTTGCCATTCTGAAAATGTCCCCTTTATCCTCACTCTCTGTCTTCTTTTTCTAAGCTAATTTTCTATCCATTCCTGTAGACTACTGTCAACACCATGGGCTCTTTTTACTAGCCTAATGTGTGAGACTTTATCAAATACTGATTGAAAATCCCTCGATATTACATCCACTGCTTCCTCTGACGAAAGGCCAAATACTGCAGATGATGGAAATCTGAAGCAAACATGGAGAATTTGGAGGAACTCAGCAGGTCTGTATCTGTAGTGAGAGAAACAGAGTGAACATTTTATGCCTAATCTGAATCTTCTTTACAAATCAACGCTAACCTATAAACTGTTATTTCAGTTATTTTGTCCTGAATACTCTGTGCATTCAAGAGCCATGAACATTATTTCCCCTGGTGACCTCATTCACTTCTGTTTTTCTGTGTTTGTATCCTCTGTCTATTCCTGTCCCACTCTATGTAAAGTTATCCAAACAGCTACCCTATAATACTGCTGTCTTCTCTTGCTTTGACAGCCTCTGGATCCTTTCTCCCAAACATTGCTCCCTTCTAATTAATTGATAGCTCTCTCTATAGGCCTAGTTATTTGATTCACCAGGATACTGGTCCCAGCATGATTCAAGTGAAGCCCATCCCTTTTACTCCAGTACTGGTGCCAGTGCCCCACAAACAAAAATCCATTTCATCCAGACCAAACTCTGAGTCACATACTGAAATGCTTGACTGTATTTGCCCAGTGCCAGTTTCCCTGTAGCTCAGGCAGTAATCCAAGGATTCTTACCTTGGAGATCCTGTGTTATAATTTAGCTCCAAACTGTTCTTTCAGTGAAACCTTCTTTCTTGTTCTCCCAGTGTCATTGGTCCCAACATGGACAACGATGACGTGATCTTTCTCCTCCCTTTTCAGGTTCTTCTCCAGCCCTGAGGAGATATCCTCTCCTCTGGCTCTGTGAAGACAGCATATCCTTTGGGAACTATGCCCATGTCTGTAGGGAGCAGGATCTACACTCCCTCATTATACTGTCTCCTCCCACAATAACATTGCTATTTCCTCTCCCCACTTGAACCACGCCCTGTCCCAAGGTATCATGGTCAGTTTGCTCATTCTCCCTGCAGACTGCACTCTTGCCCACACGGCTTGCAGGAACCTGATAACTGCTGGATAATTGCAGCAGCTCAGGCTTAGTGTGGTGTCGTGGAAAAGCCAGGTTGTACAGTGTGTCAATCCTGTTCACACACCGGCCCCACACCTTCCCCATCTTACCCCCCCCCATCATCACTCACTTATCACCCCACCCCCATCATCAATCACCCATCAGCTCCACCACATCCCCATTATCACTCACCCACCATCCCACCCTACTCCTATCATCACTCACCCATCATCCCCACTCCATCCCCCTCATCACTCACCCATCATCCCCACTCATCACTCATCCATCAACCCCACTGCACCCCCATCATCACTCACCCATCATCCCCACCCACATCTCATCATCACTCACCCATCATCCCCACCCCATCATCACTCACCCATCATCCCCACCCCATCATCACTCACCCATCAACCCCACCCCACCCCCATCATCACTCATCCATCATTCTCACCCCCATCATCACTCACCCATCAATCCCATCCCCACCCCCATCATCACTCACCCATCATCCCCACCCACATCTCATCATCACTCACCCATCATCCCCACCCCATCATCACTCACCCATCATCCCCACCCCATCATCACTCACCCATCAACCCCACCCCACCCCCATCATCACTCATCCATCATTCTCACCCCCATCATCACTCACCCATCAATCCCATCCCCACCCCCATCATCAATCACCCATCATTCCTACCCCTATCATCACTCATCCATCATTCTCACCCCACCCCCAACATCACTCACCCATGATCCCTATCCCCACTCCCATCATCACGCACCCATCATTCCCACCCCCATCATTACTCACCCATCATCCCCACACCACGCCCAATATCACTCATCCAGCCGGTCCACCCTAGGAGATCTCTGCTGATTGAATGGATGCTTCTTGATCATTCCTGATTTGCTATCTCTCCATCATTATTCCTTGTAATGGATTGGTTGTGACTCATGGACCTGGACCAATGTTTCCCATCAGAGTATTTACAGGGACAAAATGGTGGTGTAGTAGAGTTAGGAGTGTACGCTTCTAAGATCTAAACCTGTGAATAAATATCAGATGGAGTAAAGATTGTCTCCAGTGTTTCTGGCTTTACAGATTAAAGTATTGTTGTTGTACCTTTATTTTTCTGATCACTGTTCTCTGGAATTGAATCTCTCAACCTCTGCAGCTCTCAAACTCTCTTTCCTTCTTTAAAGGCTCCTTAAAATCCAGTTAATGAACTATTCATTGATTTTATTGTCAGTGTTTGAGGGACAGTCAAAGAATCACTGGACAAAAGCAGAAAATGCTGGGGTTCTGATAAAGAGCCATCAGACTCGAAATGTCAACTCTGTTTTTTTTGCCCACAGATGCTGCCAGACTTGTAGAGTTTTTCCAGCAATTTCTGTTTATGTTTCGGATCTCCAGTATCTGCAGTTATTTGTTTAATCAAAGAATCAATGGGGTGGATTAGAGGCCAAACAATGACATCTTCTCTTGGAGATTAGGGACATGGATGAGACAATAGATGTTCCCATTATACATTCACCTTTCTGTGAAGTGCTGGCCTTGCTTTTATTTGCCTTCTGTTTCCAAGCTCCAGATTTTTGAATCTATTTGTGGGAACTGCTGCCTCATCCATTTCCTGTTAGTTTGGATCTGTCTGCTCCATCACGTTTTAGCTCGACTTCTAATTTCACAATTTCATCTTCCACGACAGGAAACGGTTCCTCTGTTGTCTGTGAATCTGTTTCTGTTCTCACTCTCACTGCTTGAATCCTGAGGCTGTCTTTTTGTCTGTCTTGTGTTTCTTTACATTCATTGGATGGTAATGACAAGGCAACAACAGAGAGAGGCAAGGGTTTCATTTCCCATTCCAGTAAACCCTGTCCCCAATAGCTCCAGCTGTCTGTACAAGGGTTAATGGTTGTTTATGTTTCATCTTCTGTACTTTGCTGAATGAAAGCTGTTTCTCATTACCTGGTGGAAATTGTCCTGTGAAACAGTTGGAACCTGAAAGGGTTAACTCACACCACAAGATAAGCTCCACCATCAGGATAGAAAGGACAGTTCCTGAGAGAAGCTAACCAGTTCTAAGTTCTCAGTTCAGTGTGATGGTCTTTGTGTCCTTTTAAGTCCAGCCTGAGGTCTCCCAGAGACTCTCATGTCACTGAGGTGGAATGTAACTCACTATTCAGTATGATGTCATAAACCAACTCTGTTTATCATGACTGAGCCACTCTTCTACCAAAGAGTTCCCCACTTGGTCTCAGTAACTGAGAGGAATATCATGAAGAATGATTGTTGACACTGAATCTACACCAGCATCCCTGTTTTCACTCTGCCCCACTTCTTAAATAGCGGGGTTCCTTTCACAACCCTCTAATCTATAGGGAATGTTCCAGAGACTGTAGAATCTTGGAAGATGACCACCAGTGTACCCATTATTTCCAGGGCTACTTCCTTAAGTGTTCTGGGATTACTAAACCCTGGGGATTTATCAGCCTTCTGTCTCATCAACTTCACCAATGCCATTTCTTGACCAATTTTGATTTCTTTAATTTCCTCCGTCTCGTGAAAGCCTGCACACCTCGTTGTTTCTGGAATGTACTTTACGTCCTTCTTTGTGAACACAAAGCCAAATCCCCCTGTTTCTGAATGTAAGAGATTGACATTTATCTTCACTAATTTTTTTCTCATCATCAGAAGTAACACGATTCCAGGTTATTGTCCAATAGGTCACAAGTTCTTCACCTGAAGGTAAAGGATCAGTGCACTGAAAGCTTGTTATTTCAAATAGACTTGTTGGACTGTAACTTGGTGTTGTGTAACTTTTGATATTGTCCATCCCAGTCTAACACCAACACCTCCACAATCTTTTTCTCATCACATTCCAACAGAAACCTTTACAGCCAGTTTGCATGTTCCCCTCAAGCTTACTCTCTTACATTGCTTTCTCTTCCTGAATCAATCATTAATCAGTCACTACTTGGCTCTGTTGTCTTTTGGTGGAATTTGTTTGCCTCTTCCTATTTATTTGCTGAGGCTGGAGAGATTGTATCTCTGTTGATCTTTGGGGAAATCCTGCCCCTTTAAATGCTGCCTGGCTGCCTTTTCTAATGCAGCAGACCCTTCCCAGTTCCAATCCTCACATCTGCTGTGGATTGTCAGGAAGCCTCTCCCACTATGAATAGTCCAGGGAAGAGGATTGCAGTGTGTGGCAAGTTAGCTTGTGTCAGACAGTGGTTTGACAGTGTGGGCTCAACATGTAACTGTTAAAGCAACATCTGTACTGCTGTTCTCAGCACACAGTGACTGATAGCCAGGATATCAATCAGGAACAAGCCATCACAACTGGTTCAGTCTGATAACCTGTTCCGTCTCTTTAATGTAGGACTGAGACTGCTGGGTGGGTCCCTTTAATTCCTCGCGGGAGTTTAGAAATATCAGACTGCTATTTGTTTATTTCTTTTTATTTTGAAGGTGAAAACGCCCCAGTCCTTCTCCAGTCTCCAATCCTGAAACATGTCACTGAGGATCACACTGCCCGGTTACAGTGCACCCTGAGGAACGCGGCAGTGACAAACACTGATGCTTACTGGTACCGGGAGCAAGCAGGAGGAAGGAGGGAGTGGATTTTGAGACATTCTATGTTGAATTACGTACAACAGTACTTAGGATTCACTGAGCGATTCCAGTCTTCCAGAGACTCCTCCAGTAGCAACTTCATTCTGACCATCACAAATGTGCAGCCCAGTGACAGTGGAATCTATTACTGCTCAGTCTGGGGAAGTGTCTTTGGTGGAGGAAGCCTGCTCATTGTAGACAGTAAGTAGAGTTTACACAACAATCACCTCCAGTAATAACCTATTGACCAGTGAATGAATTGGAGGTCACTTTGTGATCACGAAGGTTGAGGAGGTGATGGAGAGTGATCTCGGGGATGGATTCACTGTGGGGAGGAAGCTGAGCTGAGGTTCAATGTTGCTGGGCAGTGGTTAGTGGAAAGGTGATGTTTTGTGACAACGGGAGAAGGGTTTTGTGGTAAATGTGGAGCTTTATCCTGGAGAACAAGTGATATTAATTCCATTTGACTCACAGGAGTGTCAGTGCCATTGGGCTGGAGGTGCAGAGTCAGGGAGATTACTTTGTGAGGTGCCACATCTGCAGGGAATCTCCCAGGGATTGGGAATGAACCATAAAGCACAAAAAGTCACACACATCTCTCTCCATTCCAGAGCCAATTGGTTTAATCCAGATTAAAAGGAACCACTCCACATCGATAATGGAGTAAAGGGAGGGGCTTGCTCTCCATGAGCTCCCACAGCTGAGACTGGGGTTGAAGCTGAGATGTTGTCATTATTCTACATTATACTCCAGCCATCTGGGCAATCTGAGTAGGGAAGAGTTCGGAGTTACCCAGATCTTTGTGTTGAATGTTGCTGACAGCCTGGCTTCAAACGCCATCCTGCTCAGGTAATTCCTGGGGCTTTCTCTTCTACTTGTCCCATTAGGGGAGAGTGGTCAGTCAATAGCAGATCAGATGTAATGCAGAGAGATGTGAGGATACTCAGATTGGATGAAGAAATAAGAGCAGTGGAGACAAGTTTATTTAAAAATGCAATTCTAACAGATGTGCAGGAGCAGACAAAGGTGGAAGGATATTCTTTAGTTGAAAAAAAGTATCAACTTTATAAGAACTGACCTTTAGAATTCTGTATCAAAAGAAAACACTGAACAGAAACCTGTAGCGGAACAACATGAAAATGTATGGACTATGAGAAACTGGAATCTGGAACTGCTTGGTCTTTTCTTGGCTGAAGACTGTTTACCACATGATCACTTGAATCTGAAAGATCAATATGTGTTGTAGTTTATAAATTTCAAATTAATTTTGAATCGTTCGAGGATGTTAAGAACAGATAGGAAATGGGTTTATCACTGACTCTCTGAACTATCTGTTTTTGAATGCAGTCGAGAGTGTGTTACTGGAAAAGCACAGCAGGTCAGGCAGCATTGAGGAGCAGGAAAATCAACGTTTCGGGCATTAGCCTTCATCAGGAATTATGTCCAAAACGTTGATTCTCCTACTCCTCGAATGCTGCCTGACCTGCCGTGCTTTTCCAGTACTACACTCTTGACTCTGAGCTCCAGCATCTGAAGTCCTCACTTTCTTCTACTGGTTTTAAATGCAGCCTAGCAACATCTAACCTTCCGTTACTGTGTGTTTTCACAGACTGAAAAGACAGCAGCTGAATCAAAATTGTTCAGCTGACCAAAAGCAGTAAAAAAAGACCCTTCTCTTCGGATAAAAAGAGAAAACTTCAAGCAGGACCAGCTGTTCAGTTTCTCCCTCTCAGTCAGTAAAAGATAAGGATGAAGCTGTGAAGGTCCCTTCATGAAGGATTTTTAAAGATAAAGTTTCCAATATCAGGGTTTCAAACTATTTCCCATCGGAATCTGAAATATGGTCAGACGATCTCCCATCAATGTATAACTTCCAGGAATCAGCCTCATTGACAAGAAATTGCAGGAACTCTGAGAAGCCAGTACATTCTCCCTTCTTATGGATTTCTTTGTCCCACTGGAATGTCTTTCTTTCAGATGTTTTGTTTAAAAATAGCCCAAACTACTTCTGCAGAGCCATGTTGCCTTGTCTGTAAATGAATGTATGTTTGAGATTAGTGAGATATGGTTTAATCCCAAATTGAAATATCATTGCTTATCACATTTTGTTTTTGCTTTCAGTATTTCTCTTGCTCATAATGAATAAGTTATTCTTGAGGTCATTAACAAACTTTGTTTCGGAAGACAAAGAGAGACAAATTGGCTGCAAAGTTTTATACAATAAAGAATCCAAGCCCAATTTCCATCTGTGATCAATACTAACATCAACTGAGACCATAATCAAAGTGGTTGGAACTGTTCCCCTTGGAGAAGGAAAAGCTGAGAGGAAATTTGATCAAAATGCCCACTTCCATTGTAATTGAAGATCACTGCCAATATATCCTCAGTCTGGGGGGATAGAGGGATTGGGTGGGACAGGGTTTTGGAATTTGGTGCAAGACATGTGGGTCTGAGAAACTGGCCACACAATGACATTGGGTCAGTTGGTAATTAGGATATACCCAGTGCCAGGGATACCCAGTCCCACTGAATACTTGGGGGCATTGTGTACAGTGGGAGGATTATGAGTAGTCAGTCTCAGGGAAAAGTGATCATTCCGAGGAAAACAGCGAGCAGGATGGGGAGAGAATCTTCACATAAGAATCTGCAGTATCTGAGCAATGAGTGGGTCACCAGATGGGGCTGAGATCAGGGAGAAGGGACTGGATGATGTGAGAAGTTTGGAGCCTCTCATGGGGACAGGAAGTGGGGGGAGCCTGAGGCTGGGAGCTGTAATCAACAGCTGTCCTTTATTCAGGCAACGTCACTCTACACTCTGACCCAGCTGTTCCTCTATTTATTTACACTAATTGTTATGTAAGTTATTTAATTATTCTGGCGTAGTTTGTTTGATCTGTTCCAACTCCACTGGTTCAATCTTATTTTTAGATTAGATTCCCTACAGTGTGGAAACAGGCCCTTCAGCTCAACCAGTCCACATCGACCCTCCGAAGAGTAACCCATCTAGACCCATTTCCCTCTGATTAATGCACCTAACTCTATGGGCAATTTAGCATTGCCAATTCACCTGACCTGCACATCTTTGGACTGTGGGAGGAAAACAGAGCACCTAGAGGAAACCACGCAGACACGGGGAGAATGTGCAAACTCCACACAGACAGTTGCCTGAGGCCAGAATCGAACCTGGGACCCTGGTGCTGTGATGCAGCAGTGCTAGCCTCTGAGCCACCATGCTGCCCAACGACCTTATTCTGGTTCCCTATTTGTTACGCCTGAACTGTCCCTTTAAACAACTGGCAGTACATTGTAACCTGAAGATTTGATTCTTAAATTCTTGATGCTTTTTCCCCAAAAGGTGCATCTGGTCCAGTCCTTCTCCAACCTCCGGTTGTGGAACATGTCACCACGGGTCACACTGCCCAGTTACAGTGCACCATGAGGAACGCCACAGTGGCACAGACCATTGTTCACTGGTACAGACAAGAACCAGGGAGTCATGTGAAGCTGTTTTTAACACATAACATAAATGGTTACATAAAATGGAGCTAAGATTTCAATAATCGATTCCAGCCTTCCAGACACCATTCGACTAACAGCTTCATTCTGACCATCACAAACGTACAGCCCAGTGACACTGGAGTCTATTACTGCTCAGTTTGGGGAAGTGTCCTTGGTGGAGGAAGCCTGGTCATTGTAAACCGTAAGTAGAGATTCCTCTCCTCACAATCTCCTTCAGTAATAACCTCTTGCCCAGTGAATGAATTGGAGATCAGTTTGTGATCAAGAAGATTGAGGAGGTGATAGAGAGTGATCGCCGGGATGGATTCACCATGGGGAGGAAGCTGAGCTCAGGTTGCCCCTCTGTGGTTAAGCTTCGGGGAGTATCTTTGGGAGTTAATGCCATGTGGCTGCAGAGCAGAAGAGGATGTTTCATCTTCACTGTGTCCTCATGGGCCACAGGGTGGCTCAGTGGTTAGCACTGCTGCTGCACCGTGCCAGGGACCCGGATTCAATTCCAGCCTCGGGCAACTGTGTGGCGTTTGAACATTCTTCTCATATCTGTGTGGGTTTCCTGAGAGTGCTCCAGTTTCCTCCCACAATTCAAAGATGTGTAGGTTAGGTGAACTGGCCATGCTAAGTTGCCCATAGTGTTCTGGGATGTGTAGGTTAAGTGTATTAGTTCGGGTAAATGTAGCATAATAGGTTCAGCGAATGGGTCTGGGTGGGTTACTGTCCAGAGAGTTGGTGTGGATGTGTTGGACTGAATGGATTCTATTCTATTCTATTCTATTCATGTTGGGCAGACATTTGGAGAGAGTGGAAACAGCTTTGAGATGGTTGGAGGAGATGGAGGGACAATGCAGTGATGGGGGAGATGGAAAGGTTGAGCAGGTTTCTGAGGGTGAAATGGTGATGGCAAGGTGCTTGGGAATGATGCCCTAGGCACAGCGCAGAGATGCTCAGAGTCTGGAGGAGAGACCACTGGTGCTGGGAGGAAGCTAGTGATAGGAACCATCAGAGGCGGACCCTGACAGAGCAGTGCTGGGAGCTGCAATTTGTGTCTGAGACTTTCCAACAGAAGGTGGACTCAATATTTTTCAAATGAGTGGAGAACTGAGAGAGTAAGTGGATGGAGAGAGAGTGAGACCCACAGTCACACCGAGATCAGTTGTGATGTTGATCAATGAAGACTATGTGCAGGGGCTGAGAGTGAATCTGGATTCCAGAATCTGGAACAGGGAGTGGATATGAGCTGGTTCCCCATTGCAAGAGGCAAGAGGCAGTTGGATGGATGGTTTGGATTGTGGGGGCAGAGGGACTTTGTGTAGTGCTGCTGATTGGCCTGGGAAGGAGCATTGTTGAAGTGAGGGGCTCTGTGCTCATATTTCCCTCATACAGGCAGTTAACTATTTGGATAAATTTTCTGATAGTTCATTGAGTTTGTAAAGGAGCAGTTCCTTTTATATGGTATACTAGCAACTTAAATAAAGAAGGTTTCCAACCGTGACAAAGGGAGATAATTTACTGGGACCAGACAGCAAACAGGGTGTGAGAATACAGTGTTTCAGTCTCTTTGGTGCAGGTGGAGGGTAGCATCCAGAGAACATAGAGTCATAGAGATGTATAGCATGGAAACAGACCCTTTGGTCCAACCCGTCCATGACGACCAAATATCCCAACCCAATCTAGTCCCACCTGCCAATTTGTGGGCAGCACGGTGGCACAGTGGTTAGCACTGCTGCCTCACAGCGCCAGAGACCCGGGTTCAATTCCCGCCTCAGGCGACTGACTGTGTGGAGTTTGCACATTCTCCCTGTGTCTGCGTGAGTTTCCTCCAGGTGCTCCGGTTTCCTCCCACAGTCCAAAGATGTGCAGGTCAGGTGAATTGGCCATGCTAAATTGCCCGTAGTGTTAGGTAAGGGGTAGATGTAGGGGTATGGGTGGGTTGTGCTTCAGCGGGCGGTGTGGACTTGTTGGGCCGAAGGGCCTGTTTCCGTCCATATCCGTCCAAACCCTTCCTATTCATATATCCTCCAAATGCCTTTTCAATGTTGCAATTGTACCAGCCTCCACCACTTCCTCTAGTAGCTCATTCCATACACGTACCACTCTCTGTGTGAAAAAGTTGCCCCATAAGTCTCTTTCATATCTTTCCCCTCTCACCTTAAACCTATGCCCTCTAGTTCTGGACTCCCAGATCCCAGGGAAAAGACTTTGCCTATTTACCCTATCCATGCACCTCATAATTTTGTAAACCTCTATAAGGTCACCCCTCAGCCTCCAATGCTCCAGAGAAAACAGCCTCAGACTGTTCAGCCTCTCCCTATAGCTCAGATCCTCCAACCCTAGCAACATCCTTGTAAATCTTTTCTGGACCCTTTCAAGTTTCACAACATCTTTCTGATAGGAAGGAGACCAAAATTGCACGCAATATTCCAACAGTGGCATAATCAATGTCCTGTATAGCCGCAACATGACCTCCCAACTCCTATACTCAATACTCTGACCAATAAAGGAAAGCATACAAAACGCCTTCTTCACTATCCTATCTACCTGCGACTCCACTTTCAAGGAACTATGAACCTGCACTCCAAGGTCTCTTTGTTCAGCAACACTCCCTAGGACTTTACTATTAAGTGTATAAGTCCTGCAAAGATTTGCTTTCCCAAAATGCAGCACCTCGCATTTATCTGACTCCATCTGCCACTTCTCAGCCCATTGACCCACCTGATCAAGATCCTTTTGTAATCTGAGATAATCCGCTTCACTGTCCACTATACCTCAAATTTTGGTGTCATCTACAAACTTACTAACTGTACCTCTTATGCTCGCATCCAAATCATTTATGTAAATGACAAAAAGTGGAGGACTCAGCACCGATCCTTGTGGCATTCCACTGGTCACAGGCCTCCAGTCTGAAAACCAACCCTCCACCACCTCCCTCTGTCCTCTACCTTTGAGCCAGTTCTGTATCCAAATGGCTAGTTCTCCCTGTATTCTGTGGGATCTAACCTTGCTAAGCAGTCTCCCATGGGGAACCTTGTCAAATGCCTTACTGAAGTCCATATAGATCACATCTACCACTCTGCCCTCATCAATCCTCTTTGTTACTACCTCAAAAAACTCAATCAAGTTTGTGAGACATGATTTCCCACGCACAAACCCATGTTGACTATCCCTAATCAGTCCTTGCCTTTCCAAATACATGTACGCCCTGTCCCTCAGGATTCCCTCCAACAACTTGCCCATCACCAAGCTCAGGCTCACCGGTCTATAGTTCCCTGGCTTGTCCTTACCACCCTTCTTAAACAGTGGTATCATGTTCGCCAACCTCCAGTCTCTGGCACCTTACCTGTGACTATCGATGATACAAGTATCTCAGCAAGAGGCCCAGCAATCACTTCTCTAGCTTCCCACAGAGTTCTAGGATACACCTGATCGGGTCCTGGGGATTTATCCACCTTTACCCATTTCAGGACATCCAGCACTACCTCCTCTGTAATATGGACATTTTGCAAGATGTCACCATTTGGAACAGTCCGGCACAAGAACAGGCTGTTCAGCCCATCAACTCTGTGCCAGTCACGATGCCATTCTAAATGAGTCCCTCCCTGTAAATGTGTCTGTCTAAATACCTCTTAAACATTGCTAGTGAATCTATTTATATCATCTCCCCTGGCAGTGCAGTCCAGGCACCTACCACCCTCTATGTAAAAATCTTTCCTCACACATCTTCTTTACACCTCCCCCACCCAACCTTAAAACTGCACCCCTTAGTATTTGACAATTGCATCCTGGATAAAAACACTCTGACTATCCATCCTAGCCACGTCTCTCATAATTTTGTAATTTCATCCCTCAGCCTCTGATTGTCTCACAAACACAATCTACGTTTGTCCACTCTCTCCTTATAGATGAATACACTCCAATCCAGGCAACATCCTAGTAATCCTCTTTTGCACCCTCTCCAATGTTTCGACATTCTTCCAATAGTGTGGTGACTAGAACGTCACACAGTACTCCAAATATGGCTGAACTAAAGTGCTTTACTGCTGCAACATGACGTGCCACTTATTATACTCAACAGCCCAACCAAAGAAAACAAGACTGCCATATATATTCTTTAGCACCTTATTCATTTGTAATGCCACTTTCCAGGAGTTATGGGCTTGCATCTTAAGATCCCTTTGTACATCAATTCTTGTAAGGGACTTGCCATTCACTGTATGCTTTCCTGTGGCATATGACCTCCAAAAATGCCTCACCTCACACTTGTCCAGATGAAATCCCATCTGCCATTTCTCCACCCAACGTTCCAACTGATCAATATCCTGCTGTATCCTTTGACAACCTTCCTCACCTTCCACAACTCCACCAATTTTTGTGTCATCTTCAAATTTACCGAAACATAGAAAATAGGAGCAGGAGTAGGACATTCGGCCCTTCAAGCCTTCACCATCATTCAATACAATTATTGGCTGATCATGCAATTCCTGCATCCCATTTCTGCCCTCTCTATATATCCTCTGATCCACAAGGGACCATGTTCAGCTCCTGGGAGAAAGTGAGGACTGCAGATGCTGGAGATCAGAGTCAAGGGTGTGGTGCTGGAAAGGACAGCAGGTCAGGTAGCATCAGAGGAGCAGGAGAATTGACGTTTTGGGCTCAAGCTCTTCATCATGTCCAGCTCCCTCTTGAATATATTGAATGCACTAACCCCAACAGCTTCCTGTGGGAGAGAATTCCACAGGTTCACAACTCTGAAGAAATTCTTCCTCATATCAGTCTTGAGTGGTTTACCCTTTATTCTTAAGCTGTGTCCCCTAGTTCTGGACTTCCCCAACATTGGGTATATTCTTTCTGCATCTAGCCTGTCTAGTCCCATCAGGATTTTATATGTTTCTATGAGATCCTCCCTCACTTATCTAAATTCCTTTGAATACAATCCCAGACATTCTAGTCTTTCCTCATATGTCAGTCGTGCCATCAGTCTGGTGAACCTTTGCCGAATTCTCTCAAGAATGTCCTTCCTTGGACTAGGAGAACAAAACTGCACACGATACTCAAGGCATGGCCTCGCCAAAACCCTGTATAACTGCAGCAAGACATCCTTACTCCGATACTCCAGTCCTCTCACTATGAAGGCCAGCACCTCACCACCTGCTGCACCTGCATGCCAACCTTCAGCGATTGTTCCACCATGACACCTCGGTCTCATTACATGTCACCTTTTCTGAAATTGCCACAATTCAGATAATAATCTGCCTTCCTGTTTTGAGACCAAAATAGGTAACTTCACACTTATCCACATTATATTTCATTTGTCAAGTATTTGGCACTCTGTCCAAGTCACCCTGCAATCTCTTAGCATATGTCCCCACAGCACACACTGTCACCCTGCTTAATGTCATCTGCAAATATGGGGATATGGCATTCATTTAATTCATTCAAATGGTTATTGTATATTCAAAGTTTGGGAGAAGATTTGTAGCTCGGGTGCTCGTTGTTGTGGTTCTGTTCACCAAGCTGGGAGTTTGTCTTGCAAACGTTTCGTCCCCTGTCTAGGTGACATCCTCAGTGCTTGGGAGCCTCCTGTGAAGCGCTTCTGTGCTGTTTCCTCCGGCATTTATAGTGGCCTGTCTCTGCCGCTTCCGGTTGTCAGTTCGAGCTGTCCACTGTAGTGGCCGGTATATTGGGTCCAGGTCGATGTGTTTGTTGATAGAGTCTGTGGACAAAACACTACATCGGACAAACAGGAAGACAGCTAACGATCCGTATACACGAATACCAACTAGCCACGAAACGACACGACCAGCTATCCTTAGTAGCCACACACACAGATGACAAGCAACATGAATTTGACTGGGACAACACTACCATTATAAGGCAAGCCAAACAGAGAACAGCCAGGGAATTCCTAGAGGCATGGCACTCATCCACAGACTCTATCAACAAACACATCGACCTGGACCCAATATACCGGCCACTACAGCGGACAGCTCAAACTGACAACCGGAAGCGGCAGAGACAGGCCACTATAAATGCCAGAGGAAACAGCACAGAAGCGCTTCACAGGAGGCTCCCAAGCCCTGAGGATGTCACCTAGACAGGGGACGAAACGTTTGCAAGACAAATTCCCAGCTCGGCGAACAGAACCACAACGGCTATTGTATATTGTGAACAGCTGGGGTCCCAGCACTGTATCTTGCTGTACTTCACTCGTCACTGCCTGCCACTCTGAAAAGGACCTGTGTATTCCAACTCTCTGCTTCCTATCCGCCAATCAGTTCTCTACCAATGTCAATACTTCACTTCCAATACCATGAACTTTGAGTTTCCTTCCTAATATCTTGTGTGGGACTTTGTCAAAGTCGTTTGGAAGCCCAAATATACAACATCTACTGCTTTACCCATATCCACTCTACTGGTCACATGTTCAAAAAAAGTCCAGAAGATTTGTCAAGCCTGATTTCCCTTTAGTGAATCCATGCTGATTAGGATTGATTCTGTCACCACTTTCCAAATGCTCAGTTATTACATCATTAGTTATTGACTCCAGCATTTTCCCCACCACTAACGTCAGGCTAACCAGCCTATAATTCCCCATTTTCTCTCTCCCTCCTTTTTTAAAGAATGGGGTTACATTAGGTACCCTTCAATCCATTGGAACTCTTCCAGAGTCTACAGAATGCTGAAAAATGATCAGGTTATTTCTCGGGCCACTTCCTTCAGTATTCTGGGATGCAGATCATCAGGCCATGGGACTTATCAGGTTTTAATTCCATCAGTTTCCCCAATACCATTTCCTGACTAATAAGGATTTCCTTCAGTTTCTCCTTCATGCTTGAGCCTCTGTCTCTGAGCATTTCTTGAAGAAAGATCAAAAGTATTTGATCAACCATCAAAATAAAAACAAAGGAATTATGGCTGCTGCAAATCCAAAACAAAAACAGAAGTTGCTGGAAAAGCTCAGCAGGTTTGACAGCATCCTTCAAACTGTTATAAGGAAGAATCACAGACCTGAAACATTAACTCTGATTTCTCTTCTCAGATGCTGCCAAACCTGCTGAGTTTTGCCAGCAAATTCTGTTCTGGTATTATTCAACAGGTCTCCCATCTCTTTGTTGTTCATCATGAATGCATCTGATTCTCACAGTAAGGGATCTACATTTGTCTTCACCAGTCTTTTGCTGTTTCCATATCTATCAAAGATTTAGCTGTCGGTTTTTACGTTTTCCACAAGCTTACTTTCATATTCTATTTTCCCTTTCCGAATTAAAGCCTTTGTCCTCCTCTGCTGAATTTTAAATTTCTCCCAGTCCTCAGGTTTGCTGCTTTTTTCTGGTGAAGACAAATCCCTTACTGTGTGAATCAGATGGATCTCTTAAGTATCCTTGGCTAGCTTATCCTAGGTCATGCATGCCTCAAACATGCACACCCATAATAAATGCTGTTTCCTTACTGCATGCATCTCTAATTTACTGTTTGATTCTTTCCCCAATTTCACAATTACTATTTGGTAAGCTGTATACAAGTCCCACGAACTTATTTTTCCCTTTGGTGTTCCCCTGCTCCACCCATACAGATTCCACAGGTCGAGTCTAATGTGCTCCCTTACTATTGTTTTAATTTCTTCCTTAACTAGCAACACTACCACACTTCCCTTTCCTTTCCATCTATATTTCCTGAAAATTCAATAACCATGTACATTGAGTTCCCATTTTGGTTACTCTGGAGCCAGCTGTCTGTGATCCCAATTATGTCATATCCATTTGTAACTGTTTAAGCTATTAATCCATCCACCTTATTACATATGCTTCTCGCAATGAGATATAACGTTTTCAGGTTTGTATATTTTTGATATTTATAGTCCTTTTAGAATTTTTTTTTATTTCAAAAATATACTTTATTCATAAAATGATTTGATGGTCTGTACATTTGATCATGCCATACATATGTCCACATTTACAAACACAGATTCGAATTTATCCTTGTCATTTACAATCCTGTGCATTTTTCAATCTTGTACATATATTTGGCTGAGGCATCAGCAGAGCCCAAAAAAAAGTCCGCATGGGCCCCCTGTTCTTCTTTAGGCAGGCCGATCTTACACGGTGGTCTTTCTCCACCGCGCCTTGGCGGCAGCTGCCCCAAGCTTCAGCGCGTCCCTCAACACGTAGTCTTGGACCTTGGAATGTGCCAGTCTGCAACACTCGGTCGGGGTCAACTCCTTTGACTATCATTGTGAAAAATGGCCCTTTTTGATTTTTCTCTTTCATTTCTCTGCCATCCACTTGCACTTTCCCCCTTTGTTTCTGTCCACTCTTTACGTCCCACTGACTTCCTGCACTGGTTCCCATCCCCCTGCTATATTAGATTAAACCCTCCCCTACAGCATGAGCAAACACTCCCCTGAGGACATTTGTTCCAGTTTGTACTGACTTGTACTGGTTCTATCTCCCCCGAACCAGTTCCAATATTCCAGGAATTTAAATCCCTCTCTCTTGCACTATCTTTCAAGCCACACTTGCACCTTGGCTATCCTACCATTCGTACCCTGATTACCTCGTGTCAATGGTAGCAATCCTGAGATTACTACATTTGAGATCCAACTTGTTAGTTTAACTCCTAGCTCCCTAACTTCAGCTTATGGGACCTCATCCTGTCTTTTTTTTTACTGATATAATTGGTACGTATATTCCCTCCCACAGCTGGCTGTTCATCTTCCCCGTCCAGAATGTTCTGCAGCTGTTCTGAGACATCCTTGACCCTTGGACCAGGGAAGCAACGTACCATCCCAGACTCTCGTTTACAGCCGCAGAAACACCTATCTGTTCCCATTACAATTGAATCCCCAATTACTACAGCTCTGACACTCTTTCCCCTGCCCTCCTGGTGCAGCAGAGCCAGCCATGGTGCCATGAAGCCAGCTGCTGCCACCTTCCCCTGGTGAGCCATCTCTCCCAACAGTATCCAAAATAGTTATGCCTGTTACGGAGGGAGATGACTAAGGGGACCCCTGCACTGCCATCCAACTATTCCTCTGTCTGTTGGTCACCCATTCCCTATCTTCCTTAGTAATGTTTATCTGCAGGGTGACCAACTTAAGAATCATAGAGTCATAGAGCTGTACAGCATGGAAACAGACCCTTCAGTCCAATTCGTCCATGTCGATCAAATATGCTAAACTAAGCTATCCCCATTTGCTAGCACTGGCCTATATCCCTATACACCCTTCCTATTCATATACCCATCCAAATGCCTTGTAATTGTACCAGCCTCCATGACTTCCTCTGGCAGCTCATTCCATACACGCTCCACTCCCTGTGTGAAAAAGATCCCTTTTATAATTTTCCCCTCTCACCCTAAACCTATGCCATCTAGTTCTGGACTCCCTCACGCAAGGGAAAGGACATTGTCTATTTATCCTATCCATACCCCTCATGATTTTATAAACCTCTATAAGGTCCCTTTTCAGCCTCAGACGCTCCAGGGAAAACAGCCTCAGCCTGTTCAGCCTCTCCCTTTAGCTGAAATCCTCCAACTCTGGCAACATCCTTGTAAATCTTTTCTGAACCCTTTCAGGTTTCACAACATCTTTCTGATAGGAAGGAGAACAGAATTGCATGCAATATTCCAAAAGTGGTCTTACCAATGTCCTGTACAGCCGCAACATGACCTCCCAACTCCGATACTCAATGCTCTGACCAAGAAAGGAAAGCATACCAAACGCCTTCTTCACTGTCCTATCTTCCCGTGACTCCACTTTCAAGGAGCTATGAATCTGTATTCCAAGGTCTCTTTGTTCAGCAACACTCCCCAGGGCCTTACCATTAAGTGCATTAGTCCTACTAAGATTTGCTTTTCCACAATGCAACACCTCACATTTATCTGAATTAAACTCCATCTACCACTCCTTAGTCCATTGGCCTGCCTGAACAAGATCATGTTGTACTCTGAGGTCACCTTCTTCACTGACCACTTCACCTCCAATTTTGGTGTCGTCTTACTGAATGTGCTATCCACGATTCCCTCAGCCTCATGGATGTTCCCAAGTGAATCCAGCCACAGCTCCAGAGCTGTCAACTGGTCAGGCAGGAGTTGCAGCTGGACCCACTCCCTGCACGTGAAGGAGTCAGGGACATCGGAACGATCCCCGAGTTCCTGCATTGCACAGGAGGAGTATGACATGGGTCTTGGATCTCCTGCCATGGCTTAACATTTCAGTTAACAACAGGAGCACAGTGAAGAGAAAATGAGAGAGAAGAAAAACTGTTCACCAATCACTCACTTACCTTCACAGGAATATGTCCTTCTGCTTCTCCTTTACCCTCAGGTCTTCAGCAGCTGCAGTTATTTGATCCTCTTCCAACTGCCTTACCTCACTGCTGCTCACCCTCCTAACTGAGGCCCAGTATTGATGTAAACCTACACTTCAACCTCCAGCAGCAATTCACCCACAAAGCAGCCCTTCTCAAAATAATCACTCCGCTAAAGCTTGCCTTCTTTGTATTTACTCCTGGACGATTCCTCCCAGAATCCTTCTCAGTGGTGCCCTCTGTTGGAAGCCCTCACACGGTTCTTCAGTGCTCCCCTCCTCAATGGTAGCGACTGAAACGACTCCTCCCAGAATCCTTCTTGTCAGACGAGTGCATTTTCATCCAAATAATTTGCATATATGACAAGCAACAGAGGTTCCACCACTGATCCTTGCAGAATACGACTGATCACACAACTACAGATAGTAAAACACCACTCCACAGTAACCCTCTGTCTTCTGTGACCAAGGCAATTTTGTATCCAATTTGCCAACTCACCATGGATCCTTTGTAACTTAATCTTCTGCACCTGCCTACCATGACAGACCTTGTCAAATGCTTTAGTAATGTTCATGTAGATAACACCCACTGTCTGATCTTCATCAGTCATGTTTGTCACTTCCTCAAATATGTCGACATAACGTCCTATATACAAAGCCATACTGACTATCCCCAATAAATACATGCTTTTCCAAATGCAAAAAAAATTATTAAAAATATTCTCCAATTATTTCTCAACCACTGATGTAAAGCTCACCAGCCTATAATTTCCTAGATTATCCCTGTTATCCTTCTTAAACAAAGGAACAATATTAACTATTCTCCAGGCTTCTGGGACTTCACATGTGGCGAACGAGGATACAAAGATCTCTTTCAGGCCCCAGCAATGTCCTCTCTTTCCTCCTATACTACCTTGGAACAATTCCATCAGACCCTGGGGACTGACCTACCTAAATGTCTTTCAAACCTCCCACCCAACACCACCTCCTTCTTATCAACATGCCCGAGAATATCAAGGACCCCTCCCTGATTTTTCCATCATGTTTCCTTCTCCTTTGTGAATATCAATGCAAATTAAGGACCACACCCACTTCTTCTGACTCCATGCATACATTACCTCCATTGCCCTTGAGTGAACCTTCCCTTTCATTAGCCACCTCCTTATGCCCAATTAATGTGTAAAATACCTTGGGTTTCTTCTTAATCTGGGGAGAAAGTGAGGACTGCAGATGCTGGAGATCAGAGCTGAAAAATGTGTTGCTGGAAAAGCACAGCAGGTCAGGCAGCATCCAAAGATCAGGAGAATCAACGTTTCGGGCATGAGCCCTTCGTCAGGAATGAGGAAATTGTGCCAAGCAGGCTAAGATAAAAGGTAGGGAGGAGGGACTTGGGGGAGGAGCATTGGAAATGCAATAGGTGGAAAGAAGTTAAAATGAGGGTGATAGGCCTGAGAGGGGGTGGGGGCGGAGAGGTCAGGAAGAAAATTGCAGGTCAGGAAGGTGGTGCTGAGTTCAAGGGTTGGGATTGAGACAAGGCGGGGGAAGGGGAAATGAAGAAGCTGAAGAAATCTGAATTCATCCCTTGTGATTGGAGGGTTTCTAGGCGGAAGATGAGGTGCTCTTCCTCCATGTTACCACGGTCTGGTGATGGAGGAGGCCAAGGACCTGCATGTCCTTGGTGGAGTGGGAGGGGGAGTTGAAGTGTTGAGCCACGGGATGATTGGGTTGGTTGGTGCGAGTATCCCAGAGGTGTTCTCTGAAACGTTCGGCAAGTAGGTGGCCTGTCTCCCCAATATAGAGGAGGCCACATCGGTTGCAGCAGATGCAGTAAATGATGTGTGTGAAGGTGCAGGTGAATTTGCGGCGGATATGGAAGGATCCCTTGGGGCCTTGGAGGGAAGTGAGGGGGGAGGTGTGGGCGCAAGTTTTGCATTTCTTGCGGTTGCAGGGGAAGGTGCCGGGAATGGATGTTGGGTTGGTGGGGATGTGGACCTAACGAGGGACTCGCGGAGGGAGTGGTCTTTTCAGAATGCTGATAGGGGAGGGGAGTGAAATATATCCCTGGTGGTGGGGTCCGTTTGGAGGTGGCGGAAATGATGACGGATGATATGATGTATATGGAGGTTGGTGGGGTGATAGGTGAGGACCAGTGGGGTTCTGTCCTGGTGGCGATTGAAGGGGCAGGGCTCAAGGGCGGAGGAGCGGGAAGTGGAGGAGATGCGGTGGAGAGCATCGTCGACCACGTCTAAGGGGAAATTGCAGTCTTTGAAGAAGGAGGCCATCTGGGTTGCTCGGTATTGGAACTGGTCCTCCTGGGAGCAGATGCAGTGGAGGCAAAGGAATTGGGAATATGGGATGACGTTTTTACAGGGGCAGGGTGGGAGGAGGTGTAGTCTAGGTTGCTGTGGGAGTCGGTCGGTTTATAGTTGTCCATGTTGATTCGGTCACCCGAGATAGAAATGGAAAGGTCTAGGAAGGGGAGGGAGGAGTCTGAGACGGTCTAGGTAAATTTGAGGTCAGGGCGGAAGGTGTTGGTAAAGTGGATGAACTGTTCAACCTCCTCGTGGGAGCATGAGGCAGCACTGATACAGTCATCAATGTAGCGGAGGAAAAGGTGGGGGGTGGTGGCAGTGTAGCTGCGGAAGACGGACTGTTCCACATATCCGACGAAGAGGCAGGCATAGCTGAGGCCCATGTGGGTGCCCATGGCTAATCCTTTGGTTTGGAGGAAGTGGGAGGATTGGAAAGAGAAGTTGTTCAGAGTGAGGACCAGTTCAGTCAGTCAAAGGAGGGTGTCAGTGGAAGGGTACTGGTTGGTATGGCGGTAAAGGAAAAAGCCCGAGATAGAAATGGAGAGGTCTAGGAAGGGGAGGGAGGAGTCTGAGACAGTCCGAGATAGAAATGGAGAGGTCCAGGAAGGGCAGGGAGGAGTCTGAGATGGTCCTCAAGTGCCAAGGACATTTCATGGTCACTTTGGGCCCCCCTTTATTCCACATTTAAGTTATTTCTTGCTTCCTTTATATTCCTCAAGGTCTTACCTGATTGCAGTTTCCTAAACCCTACAGTTTCAATCACTTGACCAGTCCAACATCCAGCACAGCTTCTTTACTCGTTGGACTATCAACATTGTTTCAAGAAACCCTCCTGTTTGCACTGAACAAATTCAGTCCCATCCAAGTCCCTTTCACTAAGGGAATCCACATCAAAACTACAGATGTTAAAATCACCCACTGAACCAACCCACTGTATTTAGATTGAGAAATAGAGGCAGAGTCATACAACCCAGAAACACAGTTTGGTCCAACTCATCTATGCTGACCAGACATTTCAACTTAACCTTGTCCCATTTGCCAGCATTTTTCCCATAAACCTTTAAACGCATCCTATTCATACACTGATCCAGATTCCTTTTGTTATGACATAGGGTAAACCCCTCTGCTAATTTAAACCAGCAATACTGAAAAGATTCACCCCGTGCTGTAATCTGTTAACATTTTTGAGGGAAAGAACAATCCCAGAGGTCACTATTTAAAGTAACAATTAAAAACTTTATTCTTTAAGTCCAACAGAGAATATTAAAAGTAACAACTATTTGCAATTACTTTCTTTTAAACCTACCTCCTACTTCCCACTCTCCAATGCTAGTCAAAATCAGGTGGGTTTTGATGTTCTGCTGCACAAACTCCTTCCACAGACAGGAGCCTCTCAGAGAGCACTGGTAGCCTCCATTTACTTGTCTTTTGGCAGTTCTCTCTCTAGCTGTTCAAAATGTCCAGTTTTATACCCCAAAACATTGGATCATTTCATTGGTTTTAATCTTATCAAAATACGAAATCCAATGATTGGAATATGGTATCTTGGGGCATAATTTAAACTGATTGGCCAATTTTGAATTTTTTTTATTTTGTTTCATGACAACCCAAATGCTGCGAGCAGTCTCAATCAAGTATTACATTGTTAACTTGTTCCGGAATCTCAGTGTTTTATCCTTGCTGGCTTTTCAACTCTATTGAAGGTATAGTACCTTTGCACCTTCATAACACTTTTAAATGTTGTAATTGTACCCACCTCCACCAATTCTTCTGACAGCTCATTCCATATGCACACCATCATCTGCATGGAAAAGTCCCCTTTCAGGGCCTTATTGAAAATCTTTCCCATCTCACTTTAAGTCTATTCCCTCCAGTTTTGAACACCCTATGAAAAAGATCTTAGCTATTCACCCTATACATTATCCTCATGATTTTATAAACCTCCATATAATCACCTGTCAATTTCCAACTCTCCAAGGAAAACAACCCCAGCCTATTCAGCCTCTCTCTTAGCTCAAACCTTTTCATCCCAGCCATGTCCTCATAAATCTTTTCCATAACTTCTCAAGTTTAACACCATTCTTCATAAAGAAGGGTAATCAGTATTCTAAATGCAGTATTCTAAAAGTGGCCTCACCAGTGTATTGTACTGCCATAACATGACATCCCAACTCCTGTACTCAGTGTTATGTCCAACAGAGGCAACTGTACTAAATGATTGCTTCACCATCCTGCCGACATGTGAACTCAATTTCAAGGAACTATGAACCTGCATCCCAAGCTTTTTTTTATTGGTACCACACTCCAGGGTGTTGTACCGCCACAAAGGCCGGTATCCCATTACCCAGATTGCCTTTATTTATACATGCAGAGTCTTAGACAGTAGTCCAGCTCCCTCAGAGCCAGCAAAATCTCTAACACTCCTGTTTATATCTGTCAGACAGGGCTCCCTGATTGGGCCATGCAACAGCCCCAATCAGGGAACTCATATTCTGAGGTGTACACCTGGCTGATCTTGTTGCAATCACGACATCCTTTCCCCTCTATGTCCAGGATCGTAGGCCTGTTCTTTTTCTTGTAGCATCTTCTGGGGTGTTTTCAGGTCTGTTTCCTCTGATTCAGACTTGGATACCAGCAGCAGATACCAGAGCACAGCCCACCTCTTGTGTCTGGACTATCTCAGAGGAAATTCATCCTCTTCTTCACAAAGTAAGGTCATCGAGGCTGCAACATCTACTGTGTCCATCTCGGAAGTCCAACCTTTCTTCAATGGTAGGAGCGGGGAATCCATGGGTTCTGACTGCTGTACCTGATGTTCTGAGGGGCTGAGTATGTTTTGCTTACACACCGTTTGTGAATTTGCTGCTTTCATGTGGTCCACTTGCTTGTTCAGGACTGCCTCAATGACCCGAACTTAGTATGTCACGGGAAAATCTCAGCAGGTCTGGCAGCATCTGTGAAGAGAAATCAGAATTCATATTTAGTGTCCATTTATGTAAATTATTTGGATGTGAACGTAGGAGATATAGTTATTACATTTGCAAATGACACCAAAATTGGAGGTGTAGTGGACAGCGAAGAAGTACAATAGGATCTTGATTAGATGGGCCAATGGGCTGAGGAGTGGCAGATGGAGTTTAATTTAAATAAATGAGAGGTATTGCATTTTGGAAAAGCAAATCAAAGCAGGACTTGTACACTTAATGTTAAGGTCCTAGGGAGTGTTGCTGAACAAAGAGATCTTGTGGTGCAGGTTCATAGTTCCTTGAAACTAGAGTCGCTGGTGGATAGGAAAGTGAAGAAGGCCTTTGGTATGCTTTCCTTTATTTGTCAAAGCATTACATATAGGAGTTGGGAGGTCATGTTGTGGCTGTACAGGTCATTGGTTAGGTCACTTTTGGAAAGATATAAAAGCGATATAAGGGGCAACTTTTTATGCAAAGTGCTACCAGAGGAAGTGGTGGAGACTGGTACAATTACAGCATTTAAAAGGCAAGTGAATGGGTATTTGAATTGGAAGGGTTTGGAGGCAAATGAGCCAAGTCCTGGCAAATGTACATCTCTATGACTCTATCACCATTCTTCAAAACTAATGACAGCTTGGAAAAGGATGGTTTTTATACAAAAGATATGGTGGGGAGAAGGGCGAGAGTAAATAATAGGTGCAGGTAGAACCCAGTCAGAGAAAAAAAGTTTGTTGGACAGACAAAGAAGCAGTTAAAGGTCAGTCTAGGGGAATGAGCAGCCACTGACGGGACAGACAATGGGTAATGTGGATGGTAGCAACCCATACAATGACAAGGCCTGGTGTGTGGGGGAGGGGGTAAGCATGCAGAAAGGTACCTCAAGCCCTAAAATTGTTAAGCTTGATATTGAGTCCAGATGACTGCGGAGTTCCCAAGCGGAAAATAAGGTGCTGCTCTTCGCAGTATAATCAACAAGTGAGAGACAGAGTGAAGCAATCCCACAGCCAATAGGTCAGATCGAAGCTTTGCAGTCCTGCCACATCCACGTGACAATGGTGGTCGACAATTAAGTAACTCACTGGAGGAGGAGGAACTTCCACAAAAATCCCCATCCTCAATGATGGAACCAGCAACACATCAGTGCAAAAGATAAGGCAGAAGCTTTTGCAATCAGAAGTGCTGAGTGGATGATTCCTCTCGGAATCCTCCAGCTGTCCCCAGCCAAACTTCAGCCAATTTGATTCAATTCACATGATATCAAGAAATGGTTGGAGACACTGGATATTGCAAAGGCTATGGGCCCTGACAACATTCCAGCAATAGTACTGAAGACATGTGCTCCAGAACTTGCTGCTCCCCTCACCAAGCTGTTCCATTAAGATTACAACACTGGCATCTACCCAACAATGTGGAAAATTGTCTACATATTGCCTGTTTATAAAGAGCAGGAACAAATCCAACCTGGCCAATTACCGCCCCATCAGTCTACTCTCGATCATCAGTAAAGTGTTCAAGGGCTTCATCAACAGGGTTATCAAGCACCTGCTCAACAATAACCTGCTCAGTGATGCCCAGTTTGGGTTCTGCCAGGGCCACTCAGCTCCTGACCCCATTACAGTTTTGTTTCAAACATGGACAAAAGAGCTGAATTCCAGAAGTGGGGTGGGAGTGACAGCCCTTGACATCAAAGCTGCAGTTGATCAAGTGTGGCATCAAAGAGCCTCAGCAAAACTGGAATCAATGAATTTCAGGGGGCAAGATCTCTGCTAGTTCATACACAAAGGAAAATGGTCGTGGTTATTAAAGGTCAGTCAGCTCAGCTCCAGGACATTTCTGCAGGAGTTCCTCAGGGTAGTGTTCTTGGCTCAAACATCTTCAGCTGCTTCATCAATGACCTTTCCTCCATCTTAAATTCAGAAGTGGGGATGTTTGCCGATGATTGCATAATGTTCAGCACTTTTTGGAACTGCTCAGATACTGAAGCTGTCCATGTTAAATTGCAACAAGATTTGGACAATATCCAAGCTTGGGCTAAAAAGTAGCAAGTAACATTTGCACCACACAAGTGACCATCACAAATAGGAGACAATCTAACCACTGCCCCCTTTGCATTCAACAATGTTACCATTACTAAATCCCCCATCATCAATATCCTGGGAACTATCATTGACCAGAAACTCATCTGGACTTACCATATAAACTCAGTGGCTACAAGAGCAGGTCAGAAGCTCCGAGTACTGTGGCGAGTAACCCACCTCTTGACTCCTCAACATCTGTCCACCAACCAGAAGATGCAAGTCAGGAGGGCGATGGGATACTTTCCACTGGCCTGAATGAGTGCAATCCCAACACCACTCAAGAAACTTGACACCATCCAGGATATACCAGCCCCCTTGACTGGCACCACATCCACTCCCTCCACCACCAGTGATCAGTAGCAGCAGTGTGTACTATCCAAAAGATGCACTGCAGAAATTCACCATCTTCCAAACCATGACTATTTTCATCTAGGAGGACATTGGTAGTAGATGTATGAGAACATCACCATCTTCAGGTTCCCCTCCAAGACACTCACCATTCTGAATTGGAAATTTATCTCCATTCCTTTAGTGTCATTGGGTCAAAACGTTGGAAATACCCCCCAAATGACATTGTGAGTCAACCCACAGCAGGTGGACTGCAAAAGGCTGCTCACCTCCACCTTCTCAAGGGCAATTATGGACAAGCAATAAATGCTGGGCACAGCCAGCGATGATCACCTCACACAATGAATAAAAATTTTTAAAATCCTGACCTTGCGTCAACCATGCTTCTTACCCATGCAATGATCCTGAGATTCTAAATGGGAACATTTTCTCAGCATTCACCCAGGAGAAAGGTATGGAGGATAGTGAGATCTGTGTGAAATGTACTAATATGCTGATATGCATAGAATGCCTCCACTGTGGAAGCAGGCCATTCAGACCATTGAGTCCACATCGACTCTGAAGAGTGACCCACTCAGACCCACCTCATCCTGTTATTCTGCATTTCCCGTTGTCATTGACTAGAACAGACCAACCAAAACATTCTTAAGCAGGCAGTCCCAGACCATAACTTTGCAATTTGTTTCAGTAAGTGCACAGTGAAAATTACCCCGAGTAAGTTAGTTTGGTTCACAACTGGATTTTAAAACAGACAAAACTTTATTCACAAAATTTACACAATGAAACACAAAGAACAGAATAGAGAACCCCTACAGAACTCAGTCTATCCAAACTAGATTTAATTATGCTGCTCTAAATATACACAACAGTCCCAATAAGGAAACTCCCTTTAAAACCCAGTATAAATGGAACACATGTTTACAGGTTAAAGTTGAAGGACAGAGAGAGAGAGAGAGAGAGAGAAGGGGGGGAATCTGGGACATGTCGAAGAAACCCACAGAGACACAGGGAGAATGTGCAAACTCCACACAGACAGTTGCCTGAGGCTGGAATCAAACCTGGGTCCCTGGGGCTGTGAGGCAGCAAAGAAAGAAATGCTGGATCTCTTCATGAGCATTAAAGTGCATAGATCTGCAGGGCCCGATGTTATTTACACCATGTAACTGAGAGAGACAAGGGAGGAGATTGCTGGGACCTTCACCAAGATTTTTGTATCATTGCTAGCCACTGGAGAGGTCCCAGAGGACTGGTGAGTTGCTAATGTTGTTCCTCTATTCAAGAATGGAAATAGGAATAATCCAGGAAACTACAGACCAGTGAGTCCTACATCGGTGGTTGGGAAGATATTGGAGAGGATTCTTGGGGGTATAATTTAAGCACATTTGGAAAAACGTGACCCAGTTACGGACAGTCAGTATGGCTTTGTGCAGAGCAGATCATTCCTTAGTAACTTAACTGAATTTTTCAGGAGGTGATGAAGGTGATCGATGAGGGTAGAGCACTGGATGTTGAGTACGTGGATTGTAGTAAGGCTTTCAACAAGGACCCTCATGGTAAGCTCATCCAGAAGATGAAATTGCATGGAATCCACAGTGACTTGGCTGTGTGGATTCAGAATTGGCTTGCCCATAGAAGGCAGAGCGTCATGGTAGAAGGTTGTTTTTCCGGTTGGAGGTCCATGACCAGTGGTGTTCTGCAGGGATCCATCCTGGGACCTCTGCTCTCTATAATATTTATAAATGATTGGGATGAAAATGTCAATGGGAAGTTTAGTAAGTTTACAGATGATACACAGATCTGTGGAGTTGTGGACAGTATAAACGATTGTCAAAAGATACCGTGGGGTATAGATTAGTTGCAGAAAAAGGCAGACAAATGGCAGATGGAGTTTAATTTATATATATGTGAGGTGTTATACTTTGGGGGATCAAATGGTCAAAAAAGATATAGTTAATGGCAGAACCCTGAACAGCACTAATGTACAGAGGGATCTTTGGGTTCAATTCCATAGCTCCCTGAAAGGCATTATGCAAGTAGAGGGTGGTAAAGAAGGTGTATGTAATGCTTGCCTTTATTGGTCAGAGAATTAAATACAAAAGTCAGGATGTCATGTTCCAGCTTTATAAGAGTTTGATTTGGCCACACTTAGAGTATTATGTGCAATTCTAGTTGCCCCATTCCAGGATGGATATGGAGGATTTGGAGAAGGTGCAGAAGGGGTTTACCAGGATGCTGCTTGACTTAGAGGGTATGAGCTATAAGGAGAGGCTCAGAAAACTTGGAATATTTTCTGTGGAGCGGTGATGGCTGAGGTGAAACTTGATAGATATCGTATAAGATCATGGGATGGATTGATAGTGTTGACAATCAGAATCTTTATTCCAGAATTGAGTGTGCATTTAAAGTGAGACGGGGAATGTTCAAAGCAAATGTGAGGGGCAGGATTTTCACACAGAGACTGGAAGGAGTGTGGAACATACTGCCAGGAGTGGAGGTAGAAGCAGATCCAATAGAGGTGTTTAACAGATTTTTAGATAAGCACATGAATATACCACACATGGAGGAATATGGACAAAGGACAAATAGAAGGAATTTGTTTCATTTAATGTCATTTTTGACACAACATTGTGGGCTGAAGGGGTCATTCCTGTGCTGTACTGTTCAATGGTCTATGTATTAAATTCTATGTTTTATCCAGGGCCATTTCTGTGGTCCTAGTACCCGGTCCTTGTTCCCTGAAGTAAACTATCGCTCTCGCTTAGTGGACTTTTAAGTCCAACATTGGTGTTTCTGATGCTATTTCACCCTCCCTCCCGGGTCTGGGAATATCAGGTTTAACCTGGCGTGGAGTCTTCTTTCCTTCAACATCTCTGCTGGAGCCGTCCCTGTAGGTGCACGAAGGATAGTCTGAAAATTAAATAGGAGCCAGGACAGTTCGGTATCAAGTATAAATTGACAGCTGTTTCTTTAAGCCTGGCTTCAAAGTTTGGACAGCTCTTTCTGTCAGATAATTGGATGATGGGTGGCATGGAGCTGTCCTTGCATGCCAAGTGCCATTAGACTTTAGGAAATACCTGAATCCTCTGCTGGTAAATAATGGATTGTTATCTCTGATCAGCACCACAGGGAGACCAAGTATTTCACCAGATACTCGCAACCTTTTTACCATTGGCCCCACGTTTGACAATTGTGGCCGATGCATGTCCAATCATTTTGAGTGGGTGTCCACACTGACTGAAAATACAGATCCTGTGAAAGGATTGACATAGTCGATGTGGAACTGGGACCAGGGTTCACCCGGCCATTCCCATGAATATGAGGGAGCTGCTAGTGGGAATATTTGTCCGTGCTGGCACTCTGGGCACACTGCTCACCAATGCGGCTGTGTCTGCATCCAATCCTGGCCACCAGACATTACTTTCCACCACACTTCCATTTTGGACACCCCTGGTGGATGACCCTGGTGGAGTTCAGCCAGGATCTGGCGGTAAGCTTTGCTCGGTGGAATCACTCCTGCTCCCGACAGTAATCTGCCATCCTCTACGGTAATCAGGGCTCAGCAGGTCCAGAAAGGTTTCAGTTCAGGTTGTGATGACACTTTTACTTCACCCAACAATACCAGCTGTTTTAGTTTCACCAGGATCGGATCTTTTAGTGTCCACAGTCAGGTCTGGTCAGCAGTGACCAGAAGATATCCAGAAAGTTTATAATTAGAACGGACTCTTTCAGTGACAGAATCACCAGTGGATTAATCTGCCAGCAGGAGGTGGCTCAAGGCATTACAATTGCCACTTGGCCTTCTGGATAGTTTTCTGTCACCAAGTGCCCCTTTATTTACACGTCTTTAGTACGTGACACTGATCCAGCTCCCTCAGAACCAGCTCCCAGAGTGAACAGAACCTCTGACACTCCTTTTTTTTTATTTTTAAAATTTTTTTTCTGTTTTTCTATTTTACCCCCACACTACCGCCTAATTGCGGTAGTGCTTATTTTTTTCCCCAGCACCCATGTTGTGTGTGTGCAGGTGTGAGACACAGTGAAAGACACAAGGTGCACGAATCTTTATTTAGTTTCCACCACCAGGAAGAAAGGAAACATCCAAGTGGCCAGTGACAAGCAGTGCCCTTCACACCAAAGGGCAATGTTGCATGATCAAACAGTTGGTCCTGTTTCCATCTGTCAGCCAGGGCCTCCTGATTGGACCAGATTAACAGCCCCAATTAGGGAACTCACATTCTATGAGGTGTACCTGGCTGATCTCATTACAATCACCACACAGGGTCCCACCATTAAGTGTATAGGTACTGCCCTGGTTTGCCTTACCAATGTGCAATGCCTCACATTTATCTGAAATGAACTCCATCTAGCAATCCTTGCACCACTGGCCCATCTGATCAAGGTCCCATTGGATTCTAAGATAATGATCTTCGCTGTTCACTATAACATCTATTTTGGTGTCATCTGCAAACATACTAACCATACCTCCTACATTCACATTCAAATCATTTATATAAATGATGAAAAGTGGATCCAGCACCAATTCTTGTAGAACATTGCTAGGCACAGGTCTCCACCACCACCCTCTGTCTCCTCCCTTCCAGCCAAGTTTGTAACAATTTACAAGCTCCCCCAGATCCCATGTGATGTCACTTTATGAACCAATCAACCACGCAGATCCTTCCTCAGTATGAGCTAGCTGTGAATTTATTTCATTAAAGGTCTACTTTTTGTTCCTCAGTGAGAGACATCATCACAACTCCTCCCTCTGAATTATCTTCAACTTCCAGGAGAGTTTTAGCTCCCCTTTCATTTGTTTGTGGTGTCATATCAGCCCTTACTGACAGATTTTCTTTATCTATTGTTCAGTTTCTCACACACGATGGATAGATCCAGGAAACGTGTTCCTGGAAGTGTTCTGTTTCTTGAACATGAGAACCAGGAGCAGGAGTAGGCCATCTGGTCCTTCGAGCCTGCTCCGCCATTCAATATGATCATGGCTGATTATTTCATGGCCTCAGCTCCACTTGCCTGTCCCCTTACCATAACCCTTAATTCCTTTACTGTTCAAAAATCTATTGATCTTAGCTTTAAAAACATTCAATAAGGAAACCTCAACTACTTCACTGGGCAGGGAATTCCACAGATTCACAACCCTCTGGGTGAAGAATTTCCTCCTCGATTCAGTCCTAAATCTGTTCCCCATTATTTTGAGGCTATGCCCACTTCTCTTAGTTTCACCCACCAATGGAAAACATTCTCTCTATTTCTAGTCTATCATTTGCCTTCATAATCTTATGTTTCAATAAGATTCTCCCCTCGTTCATCTGAATTCCAATGTACATAACCCCAGTCTACTCAGTCTCTCCTCATAAACCACCCCCCTCAATTCCAGGATCAATGTAGTGAACCTGCTCTGCACCCCCTCCCATCCCAGTACATCCTTTAAACCTCTTTTGGTCATTTTATATTTGTGGGTAAAGCTACGAGCTTTCGTCCAGTCAAGCCATTTCCCAGATGTGAGTCTACAATTATGCGACCACGGAGGGAGGTATGTGGGTGGTGGGGATGGGGGGTGGGGGCATGTGATGGGGAATTATTTGTGGGAATAGTAGGAGAAAATGAAAGGCAAATGTGCAATTGATCCAGGGGATTTAAAGCGATATGAATAATATCATGGAGAGTTGGGGGAGAATGGAGTGTGAAGTGACACCAATGAAAAGGACCATGCTCCAGGGATAAATGTTCGGAAGAGAAGTGTTGAGAATCAGGCTAATGAAGATAATTATTTGGGATAAACATTCTGCCAGCCCTTTCCTGACTTGGGGAAAAGGGAGTGTGTGAGACGGATGGCAGGATTGGGGCCGTTGCTGATATACAGTATTTGCATCATCGCTCGCCACGAGTGAGGTTCCGGAAGACTGGAGGATAGCAAGTGTTGTGTCCTTGTTCAAGAAGAGCTGCAAAGAGAAATCTGGGAACTATCAACCAGTTAAGCCTAACATCTATGGTAAACAAGTTAATTGAGAAGATTCTGATGGATAAGGTGTACATGTATCTAGAAAGACAGGGCTTAATTAAGAGTAGTCAACATTGACTTATGAGTGGGAGATCAAACCTCACAAAATATTAGAGTTCTTTGATGAAGTGGCCAGGAAGGTTGATGCAGGCAGGGCAGTAGATGTTGTCTATATAGATTTCAGTAAAGCTTTTGATAATGTTCCACAAGATAGACTAGGGGGATCTGGCAAATTGGATACACAATTGGTTTAATGGTGGGAAGGAGACTGTAATAGTGGAAGGATGCTTGTTGGATTGGAGGCCTGTGACTAGTGGAGTGCCTCAGGGGTCAGTCTAGGCCCATTATTGCTTGTTATCTATGTCAATTGGATGAGAATGTACATGGCATGTTTAGTAAGTTTGCAGATGACAGTTCAGGTGCACGGTCCTCTGAAAGTGGAATCACATCTAGACAGGGCAGTGAACAAGGCTGTTGGCACACTGGCCTTCATCAGTCAGGGCATTGAGTAGATATGTTGAGAAGTTATGTTGCAGTTATCCAGGACATTGGTGAGGCCGCACTTGGAGTATTATGTTCAGTTTTGGTCACCTTGCTCTCGGAAGGATGTTATTAAACATGAAAGAGTGCAGAAGAAATTTACAAGGAAGTTGCCAGGACTTAAGGGACTGATTTATAGGGTGAGAAGATTTTTCTTTAGAGCATACGAGACTGAGGGGGGATCTTTCGAAGTGTATAAGCATGCATGGATATTTTGGTTGGCATGGACCAGTTTGGGCTGAAGGAACTGTCTCCGAGCTGTAGGACCTTATGACTCAATGATTCTATGATTGGTTTGGACAAGGTGCCTGGGGAGCTAGAATATGAAGTATGTTAGGATACAGGGCAAACCTCTCTGCCAACTTAAACCAGCAACACTGAAAGGATTCACCCCATGCTGTAATCTGTTAAAATTCGAGAGGCAAAGAACTATCACAGAGGTAAATATTTGAAGTAAAAATTAATAACATTGTCTTTTAAGTCCAACAGAGAATATTAAAACTAACAACTACTTACAACTTCTTTCTCTTAAACCTATCTTTTGCTTCCCACTCTCTAATACTTGTCGGTTTTACCTCCCACTCGATAATAATTGTCCAATAAAAAATTTACAAAACAATAATCAGGTTTCAAAACCAGTCAGCTTTGTCAAGTTACCTCTGTAGATTTTCCTCTGTAGATTCTCTCTCCAGGTCGGTTTCAATGTTTTGCAGTGCAAACACCTTCCCCACACAAGTACGTCTCAGTTCTTAAACTAGCTCCCTACATCTCTTGGTCTTTTGGCAGTTCACTCTAACTGTTCAAAATGTCCGGTTTTATACTCAAACCATCAGATCATTTCATTGGTTTTAATATTATCAAAATACTAAATTCAAACCTGATTGGAGTTTGGTATCTTGGGACATAATTTAAACTGATTGATCGAATTTGAATTTGTTTTTGTTTCATGGCAGCCCAGCTCCTGCTATTTGTGGCGACCATGTGTTACATTGTTACCTTATTCAGAACATTTGTGCTTTGTCAGGCAGGCCTTGCTAGCTTTCAACTCTCTTATGGATATAGTATCGCTACACCTTCAAAACAAGTGTGTGCGTGAAAAGCTGGACCCGGGGTCTCTGAGCAGCCTCTGGGCACAGTCCGGTACAGGTCAGTTAGTACTCAGGTGATTACCAGTGCCAGTGAATACTCAAGGGTTCTGTGAATATGGCAGTGAAAGAACTTTGAGGCTTCCGGGTCAGGATCTGAGGAGAGCAGTATCTGTAATGATCATGACAATGGATATTGTCATAAGATATGACAGTAAAATACAGGAATAGAAGTAGGCCATTTGGCCCATCTAGCCTACTCCACCAGTCAATAGGATCATGGCTGATCTGATAACCCTCAAACCCATTTTCCTGCCTTTCCTCCATGACCCTTGACTCTCTCACTAATCAAATCTCTGTCCATCTCAGCCTTGAATATCCTTAATGAACCAGCCATGACAGCCCTCTGTGGGAAAGAGTTCCACAGGGTCACAACCCTCTCAGAGAAGAAATTTCTCCTTGACTCTGTTTGAAATATGTGACCCGGTATTCTGAGCTTGTACCCTCGAGTCCGAGATTATCCCACAAGAGGAAACTAGCTCTCTGCATCGACCCTATATCACGTCCTCAATATCCTATATGTCTCACTAAGTTCTTCTCACATTCTCCTAAACCCAGATGAACACAGGCTTGACCTACTCAGCATCTCTTCATAAGAATATCCCTCCACACCCAGGATCAACCAAGTGAACCTTCTCTGGACTGCCTCCACTGTCAGTGTATTTTTCCTCAGATAAGAGGCCCACAACAGTCCACATTATTCCAGCTCTGGTCTAACTAGTGCCTTGTATAGTTGTAGCAAAATCTTCCTATTTTTATCCTCCATTCCCTTTGAAATAAAGGCCAACATTCCATCTTCCCTCCTTACTCTCTGCTGATCTTGGATGCTAGCTCTCAGTGATTCTTACACACTCTCCAATCCTCCTAGTCCCTCTGTGCTGGGCTGTCAAGCAGTCTTTCCCCTCATGGGAGGCAATGACCAAGTGGGATCATCACTGGATTATTAACCCAGAGACCAAGGGCATGTTCTGAGACTCCATATTCAAATCCCTCCATGGAAAAGGTTGGAATTTGAATTCCTTAAAAACCTGGAATTATACATCTGTTGGTTGTTCGGGAAACACTTGTCTGATTTACTGCCATCCTGACTGGTTTGTTTTACATGTGACTCCAGACTCACAGCAAAGGAGCCAATTCTTAATTGCGCCCTGAGCCACCCTGAAAATACCCCCTTTATCCCAACTCTCTGTCATCCTTTAATTATCCATTCAGCTGTCCATGCTAGCTCCAATACCACAGACTCACATTGAATAAATAGCCTCATGTGTGGTACTTTAACAAAATGTTTTTTGCAAATCTAAATATATTACATTGACTGTATCCCCTTCATCTATCCTGCTTCATACCTCATCAAAGTGGTTCTAGTAAATTTGTTTGGCATTATTTATCCTTCATGATGACATGCTGATTCTGCTGGACCATGTTATACATTTCTAGATGTTCTGCCGATATCATCACCATCATCACTATCATTATTATTGTTGTTATTGCTGGGGGTGAGCTGCCTTCTTGAACCACTGCAGTCCGTGTCCTGCAGGTAGACCCATAATGCTCTAAGAGAGAGAATTCCAGCATTTTGACCCAGTGACACCGAAGGAACAGCAATATATTTCCAAGTCAGGATGGGGAATGACATGGTGGAGAACTTGCAGGAGGTGGAGTTCCCATGTATCTGCTGCCCGTGTCCATCCAGATGGAAGTGAATGTGGGTTTTGATCATGCTGCGGAAGAAATTGATGTGTCCAAAATGTTGATGAAATTCTCAACAGTTAAGAAATATTATTTAACACACTGTTTATTTAATTGTTTTTGTTTATGTTGATGGATTTAGTTTGATCTGAATTAGTCACAGATACAACTCAATGGTATAGTGTAACAACCTGTTCTCTCTGTTTAATTCAAAACCCCGACCACTCCCATCAGATCCTTTCAATACGGCAATACAGAGAATCTGTTCTTGGGACAATAAACTTGTTATCTTTTCTCTTCAAAGGCATCACCGGTTCAGTCCTTATCCAAACTCCAATCCTGCAACGTGTCACCGAGGGTCACACTGCCCGGTTACAGTGCACTATGAGGAATTCTGCAGTGACACACACCAATGTTCAGTGGTACCGACTGTCCCCAGAGCAAATTATGGAGCGGGTTTCAACACATCCAGGAAGTGGCTCTACACAATGGAGCCCAGGATTCACTGAGCGATTCCAGCCTTTCAGAGACCCCTCCAGCGTCATTCTGACCATCACAAACGTGCAGCCCAGTGACACTGGAGTCTATTATTGCTCAGTCTGGGGCTGGATCTATGGGAGAGGAAGCCAGCTCATTGTTGACAGTAAGTAAAGTTGACACATCAATCACCTTCAACAATAACCTTTTGCCCAAATAACGAGTTGGAGATCAGTTTGTGATCAAGCAGATTGAGGAGATGAAAAGGAATGATCTCGGAGATGGATTCACTGTGGGGAGGAATCTCAGGTCACGTTCAATGTTGATGGGGGAGTGGAGAAATGGGAATTTTTTGTGACAATGAGAGGAGGATTTTTAGTGAAATGTGGAGTTTCATCCTAGCGAACAAGTGACATTAATTCCATTTGACTCATAAGCATGTCAGTGCCATTGCCTGGATGAGCAGAGTCAGGGAGATTGCTCTGTGAGGTTCCCCATCCCAGGGATTGGGAATGAACCATAGAGCTTAAAAGGACACATGCATCTCTCTCTATTTGAGAGACAAATGGTTCAATCCAGGTTAAAGGGAACCACTCCGCATCAAGCACATGGAAAGGAGAGGGGCTTGCTCTCCATGAGCTCTCACAGCTGAGACTGGGATTGAAGCTGAGATGTTGTCATTATTCTGCATTATACTCCAGCCATCTGAGCCACCTGACTGGGGAAGAGTGAACATAATATTCTGGGAGTTCAATTTTCTGACAGTTTGCTGTGTTTGTTAAGATGTAATTGTTCCAAAATGATTCTTTACTGACTTTGAACCGCCTGTGTGAGGGAATTGTGAGCATGGAGTGATAACCTCACATTTATTCACATTATATTACATTTGTCAAGTATTTGTCTACTCAGGCAGTGTGTCCAAATCATTCTGCAGCCTCTTATCCTCCTCCTCACAGCGCACACTGCCACCCAGCTTAGTGTCATCTGCACATCTGCATTCAATTCCTTTGTCCAAATTGTTAATGTATATTGTGAGCAGTTGGGGTCCCAGCAATGAACTCTGCAGTACCCCACTCTTCACTGCCTGCCACTCTGAAAAGGACGTGTTTATTCCAATTCTCTGCTTCCTGTCTGCCTATCAGTTCTCTCTCCACGTCAAAACATTACCTCCGATACCTTGAGCTTTAATTTTCCTGATTATTCTCATGCCTGGAATCTTGTCCAGACACACAACATTTACTGCTTCACCCTTGTTCACATTACTGGTCACATCCTTAATAAAAGTCCAGAAGATTTGTCAAGTATGATTTCCCTTTAATGAATCTATGCTGATGAGAAACAAATCTGTCACCATGTCCCAAATGATTAGTTATTACATTCTTAATAATTGACTCCAGCATTTTCACCACCACCAATGCCAAGCTAACTGGCCTGTAATTCCACATTTTCTCTCTCCCGCCATTTTTAAAGAATGGAGTTGCATTAGCAATTCTCCAATCCATTGGATCTCTTCCAGAGTCTACAGAATGCTGGAAAATTATCACCAATGCATCCGTTATTTCTAGGGCCACTTCCTTAGGTACTCTGGGATGCAGAGTATCTGGTCCTGTGGACTTATCAGGTTTTAATTCCATAAGTTTCCCCAACACCATTTCCTAACTAATAAGGATTTCCTTCAGTTCCTCCTTCATGCTTGACCCTCTGTCTCCAAGCATTTACTGAAGGAAGATCCAAAGTATTTAGTCAACTGAAAAAAAAACAAAAGAACTGCAGCTGCTACAAATCCAAAACAAAAACAGAAGTTGCTGGAAAAGCTCAGCAGGTCTGGCAGCATCTGTGAAGAGAAATCAGAGTTCAGGCTTCAGGTCCAGTGACCTTTCCTTTGAGTTATTGAGAAAGGGTTACCAGACTCAATTCTCTTCTCAGGTGCTGCCAGACCTACTGAACTTTTCCAGCAACTTCTGTTTTTATATTTGTTCAACTGGTCCACCATCTCTTTGTTGTTCATTATGAATTCACTTGATTCTAACAGGAAGTGACCTACATTTTGTCTTCACCAGTCTTTTGATGTTCCCATATATATAGAAGCTTTTACAGTCAGAATTTATGTTTTCCGCAAGCTTGCCTTCATATTCTATTTTCCCTTTCTGAATTAAAACCTTTGTCCTCCTCTGCTGAATTTTAAATTTCTCCCAGTCCTCAGGTTTGCTCCTTTTTCTGGTGAAGTTATCAGTCTCATCCTTGGCTTTAACACAGTTCCTGATTTCCCTTGTTAGCAATGGTTGAGTCATGTTCACTGTTTTACTCTTATGGCTGTCAGGAATGTACAATTGTTGAAGTTCATCCACGTAATCTTTAATTGTCTGCCATTACCTATTCACTGTCAGCCCAATAAGTATCCTTGGCCAGCTTATCTTTGGTAATGCATGTCTCATACCCTCAAAGTTAACTTTCTTTAAGTTCAGGATCCTAGCTTCAGATTTAATTGCCAACTTGATGAAGGATTCTGCCATATTATGGTCATTATTCCCTCAAGGATCTCACAGGTATGCTGTTTTGGAAAATGTAACGGGGATGGATTCTCAGGGGAAAGTAGCATGAACAGCAAAGTTTCTGGCATTGAGACTGGCTCTAATGCAACAAGGGGTATGTTGGCTTCCAAGAGATCAATTGTGTAAGAGGATTCTGTAGTCCAAGGTACAGACAGACATTTCTGTGGCCAGTAGTGAAAAAGCAGAATGTTGTGTTGCTTCCATGGTGCCAGGATCAAGGATGTCTCAGAAAGGGTGCAGAATGTTCTCACGGGGGAGAGGGGCCAGCAAGAGGTCATTGTCCACATTGGAACCAACGATATAGGAAGGGAACAGGTTGAGATTCTGAAGGGAGATTACAGAGAGTTAGGCAGGAATTTAAAAAGGAGGTCCTCAAGGGTAGTAATATCTGGATTACTCCCAGTGCTACGAGCTAGTGAGGGCAGGATTAGGAGGACAGAGCAGATGAATGCATGGCTGAGGAGCTGGTGTATGGGAGAAGGATTCACATTTTTGGATCATTGGAATCTTTTTTGGGGTAGAAGTGACATGTACAAGAAGGACGGATTGCACCTAAATTGGAAGGGGACTAATATACTGGCAGAGAAATTTGCTAGAACCGCTTGGGAGGATTTAAACTAGTAATGTAGGGGGTGGGGGTACCCAGGGAGATAACGAGGAAAGAGATCAATCTGAGACTGGTACAGTTGAGAACAGAAGTGAGTCAAACATTTAGGGCAGGCAGGGACAAGGTAGGACTATTAAATAAAACTGCATTTATTTCAATGCAAGGGGCCTAACAGGGAAGGCAGATGAACTCAGGGCATGGTTAGGAACATGGGAATGGGATATCATAGCAATTACAGAAACATGGCTCAGGGATGGGCAGGAGTGGCAGCTTTATGTTCCAGGATACAAATGCTACAGGAAGGATAGAAAGAGAGGCAAGAGAGAAAGGGAAGTGGCATTTTTGATAAGGGATAGCATTACAGCTGTGCTGAGAGAGGATATTCCTGGAAATACATCCAGGGATGTTATTTGGGTGGAACTGAGAAAGAAGAAAGGGATGATCACCTTATTGGGATTGTATTATAGACCCCCTAATAGTCAGAGGGAAATTGAGAAACAAACTTGCAAGGAGATCTCGGCTATCTGTAAGATTAATAGGTTAGTTATAGTAGGGGATTTTAACTTTCCAAACATTGACTGGGACTGCCATAGTATTAAAGGTTTAGATGGGGAGGAATTTGTTAAGTGCATACAAGACAATTTTCTGATTCAGTATGTGGATGTACCTACTAGAGAAGGTGCAAAACTTGACTTACTCTTGGGAAATAAGGCAGGGCAGGGGACTGAGGTGTCAGTGGCGGAGCACTTTGGGGCCAGCGACCATAATTCCATTAGTTTTAAAATAGTGATGGAAAAGGATACACCAGATTAAACGTTTAAGTTCTAAATTGGAGAAAGGCCAATTTTGACGGTATTAGGCAAGAACTTTCAAAAGCTGATTGAAGGCAGATGTTCGCAAGTAAAGGGACGGCTGGAAAATGGGAAGCCTTCAGAAATGAGATAACAAGAATCCAGAGAAAGTATATTCCTGTCGGGGTGAAAGGGAAGGCTGGTAGGTATAGATGCTGGATGACGAAAGAAATTGAGGGTTTGGTTAAGAAAAAGAAGGAAGCATATGTCAGGTATAGACAGGATAGATCGAGTTAATCCTTAGAAGAGTATAAAGAAAGTAGGAGTATACTTAAGAGGGAAATCAGGAGGGCAAAACGGGGACATGAGATAGCTTTGTCAAATAGAATTAAGGAGAATCCAAAGGGTTTTTACAAATATATTAAGGACAAAAGGGTAACTAGGGAGAGAATAGGGCCCCTCAAAGATCAGCAAGGCGGCCTGTGTGTGGAGCTGCAGAAAATGGGGGAGATACTAAATGAATATTTTGCATCAGTATTTACTGTGGAAAAGGATATGGAAGAAAAAAACTATAGGGAAATAAATGGTGACATCATGCAAAATGTCCGGATTACAGAGGAAGAAGTGCTAGATGGCTTGAAACAGGTAAAGGTGGATAAATCCCCAGGACCTGATCAGGTGTATCCGCGAGCTCTGTGGGAAGTTAGGGAAGTGATTGCTGGGCCTCTTGCTGAGATATTTGTATCATCGATAGTCACAGGTGAGGTGCCAGAAGACTGGAGGTTGGCAAACGTGGTGCCACTGTTTAAGAAGAGTGGTAAAGACAAGCCAGGGAACTATAGACCAGTGAGCCTGACCTCGGTGGTGGGCAAGTTGTTGTAGGAAATCCTGAGGGACAGGATGTACATGTATTTGGAAAGGCAAGGACTGATTAGGGATAGTCAACATGGCTTTGTGTGTGGGAAATCATGTCTCACAAACTTGATTTGAGTTTTTTTGAAGAAGTAACAAAGAGGATTGATGAGGGCAGAGCAATAGATGTGATCTATATGGACTTCAGTAAGGCGTTCGACAAGGTTCCCCATCGGAGACTGCTTAGCAAGGTTAGATCTCATAGAATACAGGGAGAAATAGCCATTTGGATACAGAACTGGCTCAAAGGTATAATACAGAGGGTGCTGGTGGAGGGTTGTTTTTCAGCCTGTAGGCCTGTGACCAATGGAGTGCCACAAGGATTGGTGCAAGTCCTCTACTTTTTGTCATTTACATAAATGATTTGGATGCAAGCATAAGAGGTACAGTTAGTAAGTTTGCAGATGACACCAAAATTGGAGGTGTAGTGGACAGCGAAGAGGGTTACCTCAGATTACAACAGGATCTGGACCAGATGGACCAATGGGCTGAGAAGTGGCAAATGGAGTTTTATTCAGATAAATGTGAAGTGTTGCATTTTGGGAAAGCAAATCTTAGCAGGACTTACACACTTAATGGTAAAGTCCTAGGGAGTGTTGCAGAACAAAGAGACCTTGGAGTGCAGGTTCATAGCTCCTTGAAAGTGGAATCACAGGTAGATAGGATAGTGAAGAAGATGTTTGGTATGCTTTCCTTTATTGGTCAGTATATGGAATGAGCTGCCAGAGGAAGTGGTGGAGGCTGGTACAATTGCAACATTTAAGAGGCATTTGGATGGGTATATGAATAGGAAGGGTTTGGAGGGATATGGACCGGGTGCTGACAGGTGGGACTAGATTGGGTTGGGGTATCTGGTCAGCATGGATGGGTTAGACCGAAGGGTCTGTTTCCATGCTGTACATCTCTATGACTCTATCACTCTATGACCACCATGTTGCTAATTAATCTTCTCTCATTGCACAATAACCAGTCTTTATGGCCTGCTCTCCAGTTAGTTCCTAGACATATTTGTTGAGGAAACCAACCTGCATGCATTCCAGGAAATCCTCCACCATCACAGTGCTACAAGTTTGCTTCATCAATGACTCTCCCTTAATCATAAGATCAGAAGTGGGGATGTTCGCTGATGATTGCTCAATGTTCAGCACCATTCACAACTCCTCAGATATTTTCCATGTGCAAATGCAACAAGATCTGGATGATATCCAGGCTTGAGCTGACAATCAGCAAATAACATTAACATCTCACAAATCCCAGACTATGACCAGCACAAATAAGAAACAATTTGAACAACACTCATTGACATTCCATCACTTAATCCCCCACTATCAACATCCGAGGAATTATCATTGACCAGAAACTCAACTGGACTCACCATATAAACACAGTGGCTACAACATCAGGTCAGAAGCTGCGGTGAGTAACTCAACTGGCTCCTCAAAGCCTGTCCACCATCTGCAAAATATAAGTCAGGAGTGTCATGGAATACTCCCCACTTGCCTGAGTGAGTGCAATCCCAACAAAACTCAAGAAACTGACACCATTCAAGATCCAGTACCCACTTGACTGGGACTACATCCACAAGCATCCGTTCCCTCCAATCTCGATGATCAGTAGCAGCTGCAGAAATTCACTAAAGATCCTCAGCCAGCATCTTCCAAATCCATTCTAGATTAGAGTAGTGCTGGAAAAGCACAGCAGTTCAGGCAGTATCTGAGGAGCAGGAAAATCGACGTTTCGGGCAAAAGCCCTTCTTTCCCGAAACGTTGATTTTTCTGCTTATCGGATGCTGCCTGAAGTGCTGTGCTTTTCCAGCACCACTCTAATCCAGAATCTGGTTTCCAGCATCTGCAGTTCTTGTTTTTACCTATCTTCCAAATCCATGACCACTTCCATCTAGAAGGAAAGGGCAGCAGATATATGGGAACACCACCATCTTCAGGTTCCCCTCCAAGACACTCACCATTCACCATTCTGACCTAGAAATATATCACCATTCCCTTCGTGTTGCTGGGTCAAAATGTTGGACTTCCCTCCCTAATGGCATTGTGGGTCAACCCACAGTGGGTGGACTGCAGCGATTCAAGAAGCTCACCACCACCTTCTCAAGGGACAACCAGGGTCACGCAATAAATGCTGGCCAGTCAGCGACAATCACCTCACACAATTGAATTAAAAAAACCTGACCTCATATCAACCACATCTCTTACCCATGCAATGATCCTGCGAATCTAAATGCAGGCATTGCATCAGGGTTCACCCAGGACAAGGATATGGAAGATGGTGAGATTTTTGTGGAGCATGCTAATATGCTGATTTTTGGAATCCTTTCACAGTGCAAGCAGGCCATTAGGACCATTGAGTCCATATCGACTTTGAAGAGTGTTGCACCCAGACCCATCCCATCCCTATAATTCTGCGTTTCCATTGCTGAACCACCCAAACTGCGCATCACTGAATACTATGGGCAAGTTAACATGGCTAATTCACCTCACCTGCATATCTTTGGAAAGTGGGAGGAAACCGGAGCACCCAGAGGAAGCCAACGCAGACTTGGGGCAAACATGCAAACTCCACACTGATGGGTGCCTGAGGTTGGAATCAAACCCGGGTCTCTGGCACTGTGAGGCTGCAGTGCTAACCACTGAGTCATCATGCCACCCTCAAAGTTTTCAATTTCTTTTGGAAATATTTTCTTTAACTTTAGCACAATTGATCACAGTGCTCTTGAAGTATCTTGAAGTCTCCATGTTAGAAATTCTTTGGTCTATATCCCCCTACACCAGATTATGGTGATCAAGCCACATGCCCTTGTAATAGCAGCATTAGTTGACTTGACATTTAGCTTCAAGTTATTCAATGTCAGAATTATTGCCTTCCCTCTTGATTTCAGACAACAGGAATGAAAAGTGGTTCTCTCATGCCCACTTTCACGATACATAGGATACAGGTATTCCAATAATTGCTATCTAACCAAGAACATACAATTTGAGTTGCCCTGTGCCCATTTGTGTGAGCATTTTGGATACCATTTTGGGTCTGAATCCATCACTTTAATTTCCAAGCCATTTACATTTTCCTGTTACATGTCCCTGAAGCTATTGATTATAGCATCCATTCCACCTTCCGGGCTCAGGCACATGCACACAACCCCACCACACCCATGGCTTGTTACCTGTGACATGCACCTCAGGGAGTCCATGTATTGCAAAAGATGCACACAACTTTTCTCTTGTTGTCTCCATATTTAATGAATGAATTCTCTGGATGTCAAATCACTTTGAGTGGGTGTTCACGCTGACTAAACATACAGAGTCCATGAAAGGTTTGGCATAGTCAATGTGTAACCAGGTCCAGGATTCACTCGGACATTCCCATGAATATGAGGGAGCTGCTAGCAGTAATTTTTGTCCTTGTTGGCACTTTGGGCACTGCTCACAGCTGTGTCTGTATCCAATCCTGGCCACCAGACATTACTTTCCACCACATTTTCATTTTGGACACCCCTGGATGACCTTGGTGGAGATCAGCCAGTATCTGGCAGTAACCTTTGCTCAGTCGAATCACTCCTGCTCCCTACAGTAATCTGCCATCCCCTACGGTAATCGGGGCTTAGCGGGTCCAGAAAGGTTTCAGTTCAGATTGTGATGCCCCTTTGACCTCCCCAACAACACCAGCTGTTTTAGTTTAGCCAGGATCGGATCTTCTTGTGTCCAGTCAGGTCTGGTCAGCGGTGATCAGAAGGGTATTCAGAAAGTTTATAATTAGAACGGACCCTTCCAGTGACAGCATCACCAGAGGATTAATCTGCCAGCAGGAGGTGGCTCAAGGCATCACATTTGCCACGTGGCCTTCTGGATAGTTTTCTGTCACCAAGTTCTCCTTTATTTAAGCATGTTTAGTATGTGAAACTGATCCAGCTCCCTCAGAGCCAGTCCTCAGAGTGAATAGAAGCCCTGACACTCCTGCTCATATCTGTCAGCCAGGGCTTCCTGATTGGACCAGATTAACAGCCCTAATCAGGGAACTCATATTCCATGAGCTCTACCTGGCTGACCTTGTTACAATCCCCACACAGGGCCACAACAGTAAGTGTATAGATCCTGTACTGATTTGCCTTACCAAAATGCAACACCTCACATTTGTCTAAATTGAACTCCATTCGCCAATCCTTAGCCCATTGGCCCATCTGATCAAGGTCCCATTGGATTCTAAGATAAACTTCATCACTGTCCACTGTAACATCTATTTTAGTGTCATCTGTAAACTTACTAACTATATCTTCAACATTCACATCCAAATCATTTATATGAATGATGAAAAGCAGTGGATCCAGCATCAATCCCTGTGAAACATTGCTAGGCACAGACCTCCAGTCTGAAAAGCACCCCTCCACCACCACTCTCTGTCTCCTCCCTTCCAGCCAAGTTTGTAACAATTTACAAGCTCCCGCGGATCCCATCTGATGTTACTTTACTAATCTTCGGTATGAGGTGGCTGTGAATTTATTCAATTCAAGGTCTGCTTTCTGATCTTCAATGAGAGACATCATCACAAATCCTCCATCTGAATTATCTTCACCTTCCAGGAGAGTTTCAGCTGCCCTTTCATTTGTTTGTGATATCACATCAACCCTTACTGACAGATTTTCTTTACCAATTGCTCTGGTTCCCACCCACTATGGATAGATCCGAGAAACCTGTTCTGGAAGTGTTTTGTTTCTTGAACATAAGAACCAGGAGCAGGAGTAGGCCATCTGGCCCTTCGAGCCTGCTCTGCCATTTATTAAGTCATTGGCTGATCTTGTCACATCCTCAGCTCCACTTACTCGCCCTCTCATCATAACCCTTAATTTCTTTATTGTTCAAAAATCTATCAATCTTAGCTTTAAAAACATTCAATAAGGAAACCTCAATTGCTTCATTGGGCAGGGAATTCTGCAGATTCACCACCCTCTGGGTGAAGAAATTCCTCCTTGATTCAGTCCAAAATCTGCTCCCCCTTCTTTTGAGGCTATGCCAACTTGTCCTATTTTCACCCACCAATGGAAACATTCTCTCTACTTCTATCATATCAATTTTTTTCATATTTTATGTTTCTAAAAAATTCCCTCCTCAATCTTCTAAATTGCAATGTATGTAATCCCAGTCTATTCAATCTCTCCTCATAAACCATCCCCCTCGATTCCAGAATTAATCTAGTGAACCTCCTCTGCACACCCTCTCATCCCAGTACATCTTTAAATCTCCTTTGGATATTTTATATTTGTTGGTGAAGCTGTGCGCTTTCGTCCAGCTAAGCCATTTCACAGAAGTGACTCTATGTTTGTGAGACCATGGAGGGGATTGTGTGGGTGGTAGGGGTGGGGGGGTTATGGGGAATTATTTGTGGTAATAGTAGGAGGATATTGAAGGGAAATGTGGAATTGATCCACATTTCCAGAGACTTACAGAGATATTAATAACATCATGGAGAGTTGGGCAGTGAGGGGGAGAATGGAGCATGAGTTGATGCCAATTAAAAGGGCCATGTTCCAGGGATAAATGTGAGGAAGACAAATGTTGAGGATCAGGCTAATGAAGATGATTATTTGGGATAAACATTCTGCCAGCCCTTTCCTGATTTGGGGAAAGGAAATGTGCCAATATTCCAGGGTGGGAGACAGATAGCAGGATTGGGACCCTGGCTGGTATCTTTGCATCATCCCTCTGGAAGACTGGAGGGTAACAAATGTTGTTCCTTATTCAAGAAGGGCTGCAAAGAGAAACCTGGAAACTTTCAACTAGTTAAGCCTAACATCTGTCTTAGGTAATTTACTTGAGAAGATTCTGAGGGAGTAGACAGATGTGCATCTGGAATTTCAGGGTCTGATAAGGGTGGTCAGCATGGCTTTGTGCGTGGCAGATCATGCCTTATAAATTTATTAGAGTTCTTTGATGATTTGACTGGAAAGATTGACAAGGGCAAGAGGGTAGGTGTAATCTATATGGAATTCTGTAAGGCCTTCAATAAGTTTCCTCGTGATCGGCTGGTCAGGAAGGTTAGATTTCATGGAATCCTGGGAGAACTGGCAAATTGGATACACAATTGGCTTAAAGGTAGGAAGCAGAAGGTAATAGAGGAAGGATGCTTGTAGGAGTGGAGGCCTGTGACTAGTGGAGTGCCTAAGGGATCAGTACTCGGCCCACTACTGTTTGTTATCCATATCAATGATTTAGAAGAGAATGTACAAGGCATGTTTAGTAAGTTTGCAGATGACACTAAAATGGACTGTATCATGGGCAGTGAGGAAGGTTATCTGAAATTGCAGCAAGACCTTGATCATTTGGGGAAGTGGGCAAAGAAATGGCAAATGGAGTTTAATATAGATAAAGTCAAATCAAGGTTGGAGATTCATGGTGAATGGTAGGGCCTTAATGAATGTAGTGGAATAGAGGGAAATTGGAGTTCAGGTACACGGTTGTCTGAAAGCAGAGTCACAATAGACAGGGCAGTGAAGAAGGCTTTTGGCACATTGGCCTTCATCAGTCAGGGCATTAAGTACAGAAGTTGGGAGGTTCTGTTGCAATTGCATAGGATGTTGGTGAGGCCACAATTGGAGTTTTGTGTTCAGATTTGGTCACCATGCTTCAGGACGAATGTTATTCAACTAGAAAGAGTGCAGAAGAAATTTACAAGGATATTGCCAGGACTCAAAGGACAGAATGATCAGGAGAGGTTGCAAAAGCTAGGAGTTTATTTTCCTTTAGAGTGCAGGAGACTGAGGTTGGCGGAGTGTGGGGGGGTGGGGGGGGGGGGGTGGGGGGTAGGTGTTGGAGGGAGGGGGCAGGGAGTCTGAGAGATGTATCAGCATTCATGGACATTATGGTTGACATGGACCAGTTTGGACTGAAGGAGCTGTCTCTGTGCTGTAGGACTTTATGATTATGATTGGTTTGGACAAGGTGTCAGGGAGCTGGGTCTCTAAGCAGCTCCTGGACATAGGGGGACACAGGGTTAGTTAGTAATCAGGTGATTACCAATGCCAGTGAATACTGAGTGATTCTGTGTACATGGCAGTGAAACAATTGTAAGTATTCAGGGTCAGGTACTGAGGGAGCAGTGTCTGACTGAGCATGAGATTGGAATAAGACAGTAAAATACAGGGATAGAAGTCAGCCATTTGGCCGATCTAGCCTGCTTCACCATTCAATTGGATCATGGCTGATCTGATAACCTTCAAACCAACTTTCCTGCCTTTTTCCCATGACCCTGGACTCTCTCACTAGTTAAATCTCTGTCCATCTCATCCTTGTATATCCTGAATGACCCAGCCATGACAGCCCTCTGTGGGAAAGAATTCCACAGATTCACAACCTTCTGAGAGAAGAAATTTCTCCTTGACTCTGTTTGAAATGTGTGACCCGGTATTCTGAGATTATACACTCAAGTATGAGACTCGCCTGCAAGGGGAAACTACTCTCTATATTGCCTCTTCAATATTTTATATGTCTCACTAAGTTCTTCTCATATTCTCCTAAACCCAGATGAACACAGGCCCAACCTACTCACCATCTCTTCATAAGAGTATCCCTCCACACCCAGGATCAACCGAGTGAACCTTCTCTGGACTGCCTCCAATGTCAGTGTATTTTTCCTCAGATTAGGGGCCCACAACAGCCCACATTATTCCAGCTCTGGTCTAACTAGTGCCTTGTATAGTTGTAGCAAAGTCTCCCTCTTTTTTTCCTCCATTCCCTTTGAAATAAAGGCCAACATTCCATTTTCCCTCCTTACTCCCTGCTGATCTTGGATGCTCGCTCTCGTTGATTCATATACACTCTCCAACCCTCCCAGTCCCTCTGTGCTGGGCTGTCAAGCAGTCTTTCCCCTCATGGGAGGCAATGGCCAAGTGGGATCATCACTAGATTATTAATCCAGATACCCAGGACTTGTTCTGAGACCCCATATTCAAATCCCTCCATGGAAAATGCTGGAATTTGAATTCCTTAAAAATCTGGAATTAAACATCTGATGATGAGCATGAAGTGATTGTTCATGAAACACCCATCTGGTTTATTGCCATTCTTACTGGTTTGGCCTGCATGTGACTGCACCCTGAGCAATTATGGATCAGTAACAAATGCTGGCTTAGCCAACAATGTTCACATCTTGAATGAAGAAATAAAATGGTATTCTCCCTGTTAAAGTGCGTGGCCTTGCATTTCCCACAATACATTTCATTTGCCAACATGTTGCCCACTCATTGAACTTGTCTATAGCCCTGTGCAGACACTTTGTGTCATTCTCACCACTTGTCTTCCCATTTATTTTTGTGCCAACCACAAACTTTGCTGCAGTAGATTCAATTTCCTCACCTAGTCATTAATATTGATTGTTAATAATTGTGGCCCAGCACTGAGCCCTGTGATACTTCACAAATTGCAGGTTGTTACCCTGAAAATGCACCTTTTGTCACAATCCCTGTCAATGTTTGCTAACCAATCCTCTGTCCATACTACCTCCAAAATCAAGGCCTCTCATCTTATTCAGTCGCCTGATAGGTGGTACCTTATTAAAAGTGTTTTGCAAATCCAATTGCATGACATTGACCTTTATCTATCCTGCTTTTTACCTCATCAAAGTGTTCCAATACATTTGTCTGGCATTATTTGTCCTTTGTGGCACTATGCTGATTCATGTTTGACATTTCTAAATGTTCTGCCAATACTATCACCATCACCATTATCACTATCATTATTATTGTTGCTATTGCTGTGGGTGAGCTGTCTCCTTGAACCGCTGCAGTTCATGTCCTGCAGGTAGACCCATAATGCCCTTAGTGAAAGAATTCCAGCATTTTGACCCAGCGACACTGAATGAACAGTGATATATTTACAAGTCAGAACGATAAGTGGCTTGGTCTTGCAGGGGTTGGTGGTCCCATGTATCCGCTGCCCTTGCCCTTTCAAATGGAAGTGAATGTGGGTTTTGATCGTGCTGCAGAAGATATTGACATGTCCAAAATGTCGAAGAAATTTTCAACAGAATTAAAAAATATTATTTCACACTCTGTTTATTTAATTATTTCTGTTTCTGTTGATGGACTTTATTTGATCTGTATCGGTCCCAACTGCAGCTCAATGGTTTCGTGTTCTCTCCTGTTCTCTCTGTTTAACTCAAAACTCCCACGACTCTGTCAAATCCTTTCAATATGGCAGTACAGGGAAGCTGGTTTTGTGGGAATAAAAGTATTGCTTTTTTTTAAAAGTATCAATGGTCCAGTTGTTCTCCAGTCTCCGAGCCTGGAATGTGTAACCGAGGGTCACACTGCCTGGTCACAGTGCACCATGAGGAACGCCGCAGTGACACACACTGATGTTCACTGGTACCGACTGCCCCCAGAGCAAATTATGGAGTGGGTTTTAACAGATCCAGGAAGTGGCTCCACACAATGGAGCCCACGATTCCAGCCTTACAGAGACTCCTCCAATAACAGCTTCATTCTGACCATCACAAACGTGCAGCCCAATGACACTGGGGTCTATTATTGCTCAGTCTGGGGAAAGATATATGGGAAAGGAAGCCAGCTCATTGTAGACAGTAAGTAGAGTTTACGTAACAATCACCTCCAACAATAACCTCTTGCCCAATGAATGAATTGGAGATCGGTTTGTGATCAAATGCTTGAGGATGTGATGGAGCGTGATCTTGGGGATGGATTCATTGTGGGGAGGAGGCTGAGCTCAGGTTCAATGTTGGTGGTCAGTGGGAAGAAAGGGAATACTTTTGTGACAATGGGAGGAGGATTTTGTGGGAAATGTGCTTTCTCTTTTACTTGCCCCATTGTGGGAGATTGGGCAGCCAATAGTAGATCAGATGTAACGCAGAGAAATGTGAGGAGACTCAGACTGGGAGGAGAAATAAGAGCAGTGGAGACAATTTTATTTAAAAGTGCAATTCTAATGGGTGCACAGGAATAGATAGACCTGGGAGTATACTCTTTCATTAAAATAAGTAATGAAATGTGTAAGAACCACTCTTTAAAGTTCTGTAGCAAAACAAAAGCATTGACTTCACCCAATTCACATGAAAGTGAATAAATTCTGAGATATCAGCACTTCTAACTTCTGATGTGATGTCCTTGCTACACTGGGATGGTCTTTCTTTCAGGTTTTTTTTTCTACAAACGGCAGGAATATTCCTGCAGAGCCGTGTTACCCTGTCTGTGAATGAATGCATGTTTGAGATTAATGGGATGTAATGGGATTAATGGGATTAACCACAAATAGAAATGCAGTTGTTGATCACATTTTCTGCTTGTTTCAAACATCTGTCTTGCTGATAATAAATGTCATGTTTGAGGTCATTAATCAAACTGCTTTTTGTTTACTTTGGCTTAGAGGACAGAAAATAAACAAAATGGCTGCAATGTTGATTCTTGACAGATTTAGTATGACTTGTGGTTAACTGGGGCTTTATTACTCATGCACTCCCCCCCCCCCCCCCACCATTAGAGTCTAAACACTGATGAGAGGTGTATGGTTTCTATATAATTTTAATATCACTTAGTTTGGAGTTTGGATTCTGAACTAGTGGCATGTATGTTTTCATCATAGTGTGTATGAGAGGATTTAAAGTTTAAAATGACAATATTTCTGGAGTGATGATTGACTTTTTAAAAATAAATCAATCTGACAGAAACAGTTCTTGGAGTGTAAATGGGAATTTGTTTGCATTGGGAGAGATCTTATGAGCAGACAAAGTAAACATTGAAATCATTAGGGTGCTTACAGGTTGATGGAATTGGATTGTATTTCATTTCAGAGAGGCACATATTACTTGGAAAGTCTGATTTTTCTAATTCACAGAGTTCAGATGGGTGATTAGATTAGATTCCCTACAGTGAGAAAACAGGTCCTTTGACCCAACAAGTCCACACTGACCCATCAAAGAGTAACCCACTCAGGCCCAATCCCCTACTCTATGCTTACCCCTGACTAATGCACCTAACACTATGGGCAATTTAGCATGGCCAATTCACCAGACCTGCACATCTTTGGATTGTGGGAGGAAACTGATGCACCCAGAGGAAACCCACGCAAACATGGGGAGAATGTGCAAACTCGACACAGGCAGCTGCCTGAGGCAGGGATCGAACTCGGGTCCCTGGCTCTGTGAGGGGCAATGTGAACCACTAAGCTACCGTGCCACCCAAAATGTGTTAAGTATTTAAAACAGTTTCTGCTGATGAAAGGTGATAATTTTGAATTGATAAGAATAGGGGACCTCAGGATAAGCAGTTTAAGTTAAGAATTGCCACCCTGAAAATGTCACAATTAGCCCAACTCCCTGCCATTGGTTAGTCAGTAAATCCTCTGTCCTTACTACCTGCAACATTAAGGACTCTCATTGTATTAAGTAGCTTAATGTGTGGTACCTTATCAAAAGCACTTATTTAAATTCAAATACATTATTGACTGGATCCCCTTTATCTATCCTGCTTCTTACCTCATCAAAACATTCCAATACATTTGTCTGGCATTATTTATCCTTAATGACACCATATTGACTCTGCTGAGTCAAATGAGTCATTTCTAAATGTTCTGTCTATAGCATCATCATCATCATAATTATCATTACTATTATCACCATTAATATTATTATTAATATTATTGTTGCTATTACTTGTGGGTGAGTTGCCTTCTTGAACTGCTACAGTCCATATGCTGTAGGTAGATCAATAATGCCCTGAGGGAAGGAATGCCAGGATTTTGACCCAGTGACCATGATGGATGAAGTAACTCCACAAAAACTGGTATCTCGTCACCAAGTCACCCTTTACTGATATATGCAGAGTCCTTGACACTGATCCATCTCCCTCAGAGCCAGCTCCCAGAGTGATCATGTGATGATGCTGCTCCTTTAACAAGGTTTTGTTGTCCTTGGATGTTTTTTTTTAGAGACGTAGTAATGACACAGACTCCGAAAAGTCTGGGCTTGGATGGGTCTTAGGGCCAGTTTGATTGTAGCTCACAGATACTGCCTCAGTCAAAAGGCTTTTACGTTTTAAAACATAAACACTTGTACAATGAAAAGGGAGAGGCCAGTTCTCCCAGATCAGCTCGCTCTGGTTTGGTTTGGTTTTGGCAGTCTGGCTATTCACTGAAAGCAGTCAGGCAGTTGTAAAACCAGCTGGATCCAAAGAAGCAGGTCCATGATGATCCTCTCCCTGACTTCTCTCCTGTAAGACCCTGTGTTTGATTTTACCTTCTGTGCCAAGAGGAGTTTATGGGGATTGTTGCAAGTACTTTGAACAGCTTCATTAAGTTGGGATAATTTATTGGGTTTTCAGATAGGTTAAGTTCATCTATATTCTGTTCTTAGTGAGTTTTGAGAAGATTTATAGCTCAGGTTGAGGTTCTGGATTTAGGTTTGCTCGCTGAGCTGTAAGGTTCATTTTCAAATGTTTCGTCATCATACTTGGTAACATCACCAGTGAAGCTCCAGATGAAGATGTTACCTATTATGATCATGAAACATCTGAAAATGAACGTTCCAGCTCAGCAAGCAAACCTACATCCATATCCTGTTCTCTTTTGCTTGTGTTTCATTCAGTAATCTTGTAAATAAATTCTGGCTTGTTTAAAATGATGTGGTTTGACTAACAGTATCCGTCCTGGATTATTCATGTTGCACCCACTAAAACAGCAAGCAAAGTTAAGGTCTGGGAGACTTTCTGAAAATGTTTTGAGGGGTTCTGGACTGGTCCATAGCAGATTGGGAGCTGTTTGCAGGATTTGTCCTTTCACTCCAATTTGGGATTCAGGTTGTTGGACTCAAAGTGGTCAGTGTTAGTGTCTTTTGTTCTGGGTGTTGAATTCAGTTGATTTAAACAGCGCTTGGGAGAGCAATGACTCTTTCGGTCACCAAGCGTTTTCTGTGGGTGGAAGAAGTGACTTTGGGGTTTTACAAGAGGTGGTTAAGGCCAAGCTGCTGGAATTATCAGACAAGCTGGGGTTGGAGCTGCCTCTTTCCATGAGGAAAGGAGAGAAAATTGCAGCAATAACTCAGCATTTACATTTGCTGGAAATGCCATTAGAATCTTTAGAGATGGCTAATATTTAATTGAAAATGAAACAGTTTGTATTACGATTAAAAGCAGAGGAAAGGAAGAACGAATGAATGGCTTTAATAGAAGAAAAAGAAAAAGAGAGAGAAAAGGAGCAAAAAAGAGATAGAGAAGAGCAAGAAAGAGTGAGAGAAAGAGAGAGAAAGAAGAGAGTAAAGGAAGAAAGAGAGGGAGCTTGAACTTCAGAAATTGGCACTTAGCCTGGAAAGTCAACTGAAAAGGATGGAGCTGTAGGCTGAAGGTAAGCTGAGTGAGGAAGAGAGTGAGGATGAGCAAACCCATGGTAGCTAAAGGCCTGGTGAAAAACTGTTTAAATATATTCAAGCATTGCCCAAATTTGACGAGAAGGATGTGGAAGCCTTTCCCATCTCATTTGAAAAGGTGGCTAAACAAATGCGATAGCCCGTGACCATGTAGGTTTTGTTGATCCAAACAAAACTTGTAAGTAGAGCTAGTGAGGTATTTGCATCACTATCAGAGGAGCTATCTGGGGCATAAGAGGAGGTGAAGAAAACCATCTTAAGTGCAGATGAGCTGGTGCCTGAAGCCAACTTGGTGAAAGTGAAGACTGCAGATGCTAGAGATCAGAGCCAAGATGAGAGTGGTGGTGGAAAAGCACTGCAGGTCAGGCAGCATCCTTGGAGTCAAACCTACAAACAAAGGAATTTTGATAGTTGGATACAGTCAGTAAAAACAAAGCAAAACTATGACTCCTTTAGAGAGATTACTATTTAAAAATTCACCTCCTGAATTAGTGAGAACTCATGTGGAAGAGCAGAAAGTTAAAACAGCAAAATTAGCAGCTGGAATGACTGATGGTTATGAGTTGGTTCATAAATCAAAGTTTAGCTTCCAAAATCAATTTCAGTCCATGGGGGATGGAAATTGGGGAAAATAAAATTCCTCACATGGAGACGGAAAGGTAGATCTTGGTGATGATCATAAGGATAACTTGCCATGGGTGAAAAAGGAATCCTTGAAGGTGAAAGGGAAGTTAAAAAGCCTTCATATTTTCATTGCAATAAAGTAAGCCACATGAAATCACAGTTGTGGTGGGTTAGGAAAAGGACTGGGAAGCCAGATATAGGAAAACAGGATAAGCCAGTGACTTTTGTTGGAGTGGTCATGGAAAACACAGTGGAGGCTTGGAAGCTGCACCAGAATGTACAAGTTAGTCAGAGGTTGGCTAAGGAGGAAGTGACAGATCTTCTTAAACCATATAGCTGCAAAGGTAAAGTTTACTTGAATAGGCCAGGAGCAGCAGGTAAAGAGGTTAGGATATTAAGAGACACAGGATCGTCTCAATCTGTGATGCTGAAAGATGAGGATATACGTACTTCTGAAGGGCTATTGCCAGAAAAGGTACTAATACCAGGAATTCAAGGTAAGACGAGAAGTTCTCAATTATGTAAAGTGAGCTTAGAGTGTCCAGTGAAGAATAGAAACATCTTGGTAGGAGGACTGGACAAACTCTCAGCTCTAGGAATACAATTTGTCCTTGCTCATGATATAGCTGGTTCACAGGTCAGAGTGCTACCTACGGTGATTGAACAGCCAGTGGAAACTCAGGCAATTGAACTATTGCAGGACACATATCCTGGGACTTTTCCTGACTGTGTGGCAATGAGGCTACAAAGTCACTAGTTGAAACAGTGAGATCAAAGAGTACTAATAAGAAAGTTGAATTGGAATAAGCAGAGACCCTGTTTCATCAGTTGGTTGGCACAAACTGAGAGCAGATAGATGATTGAGCAGACATCTTTAGCTCAGATAAATGAACTGAGTTACTGCAGAAAGATGAAAATATAGAGCAATTGGGTCAAAAGGCATATGCAGGAAAAAGTTAAAAATCACACAACACCAGGTTATAGTCCAACAGGTATAATTGGAAGTGCTAGTTTTCAGAGCGCCGCTCCTTCATCAGGTGGTTGTGGAGGACACAATTGTAAGACACGGAATTTAGGGCAGAAGTTCACAGTATGAACGTATATGTAACTGAAATTATACATTGAAAAATACCTTGATTGTTTGTTGAGTCTTTCATCTGTTAGAATACCATGATAGTTTCACTTCTTTCATAGGTACAACACAACTTTTTTTTAAAGTTACATTCTCAGGTAAACTGTAACAATTGGTGTCAGCCAGATAATATGTTGAAGGTGTTAGCCCCATGTGTTCCCTGTCTAACAAGATATTTTTCAATGTATAATTTCAGTTACATCACACTGTAAAGTTTTGCTATAAATTCTGTGCCTTACAATAGTGTCCTCCACAACCACCTGATGAAGGAGCAGCGCTCCAAAAGCTAGTGCTTCCAATCAAACCTGTTGGACTATAACCTGGTGTTGTGTGATTTTTAACTTTGTACACCCAGTCTAACACTGGCATCTCCAAATCATGACTATGCAGAAAAAGAATCTGAATGTATCCCTGAATGTTATTATCATAAAAATGATGTCTTAATAAGGATATGGAGACCATCACATATTCAGGTAGATGAGAAATGGGAAGAAGTTCATCAAGTCATATTGCCAGTGGGTTATCTAGCCTGGTACATAACAAGCAGACACTCCTGTTTTTATCTGTCAGCCAGGTCTCCCTGGTTGAACCATGTTAACAGCCCCAAACAGGGGCTGACTACAAAGAAACAATGATATATTCCAAGATAGGATGATGAGTGATTTGGAGACGAACTTGCAGGGGGTGGTATTCCTTGTCCTTCTCGATGGAAGTGAATCTGCTGCAGAAAAAAATGGCGCATCTAAATTGTTGATCAGATTCTGACAAGAGTTGGGAAATATTATTCAACATGCTGTTTATTTAATTCCTTCTGTTTATGTTGATGGATTTTTTCCATCTAAATCAGTCACAGATGCATCTCAATTGTTCAGTGTAATAATGTGTTCTCTCTGTTCAACTCAAAATTCCTACCACTCTGCCAGATCCTTTCAATACAGCAGTACAGAGAATAAACTGATTCTTATCTGTTTCTTTAAAGGTATCACTGGTCCAGTCCTTCTCCAGTCTCCAAGCCTAGAACATGTCACCCAGGACCACACTGCCCAATTCCAGTGCACCATGAGGAACGCCACAGTGACACACACCGATGTTCACTGGTACCGACACTCTGCAAAAAAAATTATGGAGTGGGTTTTAACACATCCAGAAAGTGGCTCCACAGAATGGAGCCCAGGATTCACTGAGCGATTCCAGCATTCCAGAGACCCCTCCAGTAACAGCTTCATTCTGACCATCACTAACGTGCAGCCCAGTGACAATGGAGTTTATTATTGCTCAGTCTGGGGAAGGATCTATGGGAGAGGAAGCCAGCTCAATATCACCAGTAAGTATAGTTTACATGACAATCTCCTCCTGCAATAACCTTCTACCCAATGAGTGAATTGGAGATCAGTTTGTAATCAAGAAGATTGGGGAGGTAATGGAAAGTGATTGCAGGGATGGATTCACTGTGGAGAGGAAGCTGAGCTCAGGTGCAGCAATTTATTTAATTATTTTGTGAGATGTGGGTGTCACTGGCTGGGCCAGCCTTTATTGCCCATCCTTAATTGCCCTTGAGAAGGTGGTGCTGAGCTGCCTTCTTGAACCACTGCAGTGACCCATTGATTGCCATTCGTGGGCTGTGGTCGGGTTCCTACACAATCTATTAAGACTCTGCTAAACGGTTCTTCAAAAGCTGTGATCGGAATTAAAGGTGAAGCTTTAATTGAGGGTTGGAGATTCCCCCAAGTCCAGACATGGACCAGCCTGTCTGGTAAAATTTAACATCTCTGCGTAATCCTGACCAATAAAAATGTTTTAATATTTTAGACTGTGTGTTGCTATTCCATAAATGACCTGCCATTAGAATTTCATGAGCTAGTTTGAAAAATTTTATTCTGGTTCTCAGATGAAGTGACCATCTGATGGACCACTGCCTATTGCTCAGTGCCTGGTATTTGGGACTCTTTATGAATATCTCTTGGTATCTCTTTATGAATACTTTTTCTTTCAAACAATAACTCTCACAGACCATTTCTGATTCCATTTCTGTGGATAAAAACAGAAATCACTGGAAAATGTCAGCATCTGTGGAGAGAAATTAGAATTAACGTTGTGGGTCCAATGACCCTTGTATTGAACTGATGGCAATGAGGGAAAATGATGATTTTTATACAGAAGATGGGGTGGGGAGGAGGGTGAGTGTAAAAAATAGATGGAGATAGAGCCCAGTGTGAGAGAAAAACTGTTGGACGGACAAAGGAGTGTGTAATGGCCAGTCTGGAGGAACGAGCAGCTGCTGATGGGGACAGTTAGTGGCTGACAATGGGTAGAGTATGGTAGCTGCCTGAATAATGATAAGGCCTGGTGTGTGGGGGAGGGGGAAAGCATGGGGAAAGGTGCTCAGTCTCTAAAATTATTTTACTCGATATTGATTCCAGAAGGCTGCAAGGTAACCAAGTAGAAAATGAGGTGCTGTTGTTCCAGCTTGCTCTGAGCTTCATGAGAGCACTGCAGTAAAACTGAGACAGAGGTGTTGGCCAGGGAACACGATGGTGTGTTGGAGTGACTAGCAGCTGGGAGCTTAGGGCCTTTTTTTAGCAGACAGAATGCAGGTGTTCTGCGAATCAGTCACACAGTCTCCATTTCATTTCCCAAATGAAGAGGAGACCACATTATGAGCAGTGAATACAGTTTGTCTCATCACAGAATACTCAGGGGCCTGGATAGAGTGAATGTGGAGAAGATGTTTGTTGGAGAGAGTCAGATCCAGGGCACAGCCTTACAGTGAAGGGACAATCAATTACAGCTGAGATGAAGAGGAATTTCTTCAGACAAAAAGTGGTAAAACTGTGGAACTCATTGCTGCAGAGAGCTGTAGAAGCCAAGTCATTGAGTATATTTAAGAAAGGGATAGATAGGTTCTTATGAGCAAATGGATCAAGGGCTATGGGGAGAGAGCAGGAGAATGGGATTGAAACATATCATCCATGCTCGAATGGCAGAGCAGACCTGATGGGCCAAATGGCCTCATTCTGCTCCTATATCCATGGCCTTATGGTCTATAATGTCATGGTTAGTTTGAATAATTAACCCCACTGGTTCACTCTGATACACTTACCATCTGTCCTCTCTCATTAACTCTAAATTAGAGTTCTTCAGAACATTCAGATGAGCTTTAATTTAGTCATAAATTTTTTCTTAAAGATGCAAATATCCCGGTCCTCCTCCAGTCTCTGAGCCTGGAACGTATCACCGAGGGTCACACTGGCCGGTTACAGTGCACCATGAGGAACGCCACAGTGACACACACCAATGTTCATTGGGACCGGGAGAAACCAGGAGATAAGGTGGAGTGGGTTTTAACACATGACATGAGGAACGTCACACAATGGAGCCCAGGATTTACTGAGCGATTCCAGTCTTCCAGAGAACCCTCCAATAACAGCTTCATTCTGACCATCACAAACGTGCAGCCCAGTGACACTGGGGTTTATTACTGTAAAGTGTGGGGAGACATCAGTGGGAATGGAACCCAGCTGATTGTAACAGGTAAGTCTTGTTTACCTTAGAATAATCTGTTACTGTAACCATTTCCACATGGATTTATTGGAGAGAAGAATGTTAAATTCCTCTGCTAAAGAGAAAGCAGAGAGCTCGATATAAACATGGAACAATTCTAGGTTGTTACTCACAGATAGAATAAACTGTTTCTCCTCTTGGACCAGTTCCTCAATCTCAAACTCTTTTTCTGTCTCTCTCTCTTTTTGCTTCTCCATCTTGTTTGTTCTCAGTGTTGGATTTAACATTCTCCTGTTTCTGTCTGGTTTTGTTTCATTCATTCTTGGGATGTGACCAAGGGCTGGTACTTGTCCATTGTGTATAGCCCTTGAGAAGAAGTGTCTGCTCTGTTACAGGAAGCAGCTGAGGCCAAAACATTGAATGTCTTCAAGGGAGAGTTAGATATAGTTCTCATGGCTAAAGGGTTCAAAGAGTAAGGGGAGAATGAGGAAGCAAGGAAATGAGTTGGATGGTCAGCCATGAATATACTAAAAGGTGGTGCAGGCACAATGGGCTGAATGGCCTACTCCAGGTCCTAGTTTGTATGATTTGAGCAGGTGATGGTGAACTGCCTTCCTGAGCTGCTGTGGTCCCATTGGTGTTGGGATGTTTGACCCAATGACACTGAAGGAACAATGATGATACACTGTATATATCTGAGTATAAGTCGATCTCATGAAAAAGTTGTCCCCCAATTTTTTGTCTAAAAGTCTGGAATTTTCCATATATCTCATGTCAAATTCAACCCTGGTTCTTCACAGTTAACAGACCAACAGTTATGAGTCAGTGTGACTGTCCATTGCGCTCCACTCTGGCATTCCAGTCAGCTAGCTGTACCACTCTGTTTCAGGTTTTCCAATGCACCAGCCATCATATTCTGATCCAGATTTTCAGAATTATTGTAATTCTTGTGTTTTTTTTCTTTATCCATTTTGAATTTAATTTTGCTCCTCAAATGTGGTATCCCTGTAATAGCCGACCCCCTAAATTTAACTTAAAAGTAGACAAAATAATCCAACTATTACTTGGGTATATATGGTATGTGTAGACCCACATGCACTTTATGGTACTTGGAACTGAGATTTGGTATGACAGTGCCATTCTACTGTAGCAGGCAGAATGGAGACAGTTATTTTGTCGATAAATATTTGATAATAGCCATAGTTCCTTTTCTTTTTGTTGTATATTACTTTATAAAGAGATCTGGCTCTAGTGTGTCCATTTTTGACTCGGAGCAAACATAAATTTCATCCCCTTGAATGCAATTCTCCTGTAATCGTCGACCCCTAATTTCAGCTTAAAAAAACCATATGAAAAATTTGACTTTTACACAAGTTATATACAATATTTCTAAGTCAGGATAGTGAGTGCCTGGAGGGGAACCTGAAAGAAATGCTGCCCCATGTACCCGCTGCCTTTGTCCTTTCAGATGGGAGAGGCTGTGGGTTCAGAAGCTGCTGTTGGAGGAGCCTTGGTGAATTACAGAAGGGCATCTTGTAGATGGAAAATACTATACATCAATGTAAAAGGGAGTGAATGTTGAAGGTGTTAGTTGTGATGCCAATCAGGTGGGCTGCTTCCTTCTGGATGGCATGAAGCTTCTTGAATGTTGTTGGAGCTGCACCCATCCAGGCAAGTTGTTCCATCATCCTCCCGAGTTCTGCTTTGTCGATAGATGGTAGGCAGGCTGTGGGAGGCAGAGTGTAGCCACAGTATTGATTACACTGCTCCAGTTAATGGACAACTTACTGTGGATGCCCAGGCTATGTTTCATCAGGGAATTGGTTTCCATTTTTTCTGAATGTGATGTGGGCATCACTGGCAAGGCCATAATTTGTTCCTCATCCCTTATTGCCCTCCAACTGTGTCACTTGCCTATTCACTTCAGAGGGCAGTAAGAACAAACCACATTGCTGTGGGTCTGGAGTCACATGTGGGCCAGATCAGATAAGGACAGCAGATTTCCTTTCCTGATGGACATTAATAAATCAGATGGGTTTTACAACAATTGATGGGAACATCAGGAATTAAGGTGATATGGTTCCAGCTCTCAGTTAGCCTGGAATTGTTGTGTATTATTGTGTTATGATTCGGTTGTGAGTAAATTCAATAAAGAAGCAAATAGTTGGTGGCTTGTTTGGAGACGCTGTTGCCCATGAGAGGTCTGGGTGGTATAAGGGGTGCCTCTGTAATTACCTAACGCTGTGTTCATGGAGTGAAGGGTTCGGTGCCAACGCTGCACACAGGAGCTCAACATTACTCCATCGGCCTGTATTTATCTTTAATTTTAGAGTTTAACAGAATACAAAGGGATTTGTTTTGTAGAAACCTATTGTCTTCCTTAGACTTTCCCTCCCATGAGTCAGTTCCACATTAAAATTGGATCTGTTTCTCAACATCACTTAAACTGAAAATTAAAGTGGGCACCCGTGTAACTCATTAAGATGCGAGCAATTTATTCAGGAAAGTTCAAACACTCAGCTCTCAATTCTTTGGGCCGTCATTTCCCACAACCCTCTGCAGCTCCTGTTCTGCTCAATGACACTCCCGCCTCTGCCTCTGATGTCCTTGTCCTGAGCTAAATCCTTCCTCACTCCCATCCTAGTTACTCCCCTTCTTATGACCCTCATCCATTCCCTTAGTCCAAGAAACACAGACAGAGGGAGATAGGAACAAGGAGTAGGCCATTCAGTCTATCTTGCCTGCTCCACCACTTAATTAAATGATGGATGATCTGATATTAATCTCAATTCTACATTCCTACATATCCCTGTTCACCTTTCACTCCCGGGTCATCAAGAATGTCAACCACCTCCCTCCCCACCCCACCCCCACCCCCACCAACCCTGCCTTAAAAACATTTTGAGATTCTACATCCACTGCCTTTAGATGAAGGGAATTCCAAAGACTCACAACCCTCTGAAAAAAAAACATTTCCTCATCTCTGTCTTCATCTTGCACTCCCCTATTTTTAAACTGCCCCCTAGTTCTAGATTCTCCCTGAAGAGGAACCATCCTTTCCACGTCCACCTGGTTCAAGGCCCCTCAGATCTTACAGGTTTCAATGAAGGCCCCTCTGAGCCCAATGGGATCCAGAGTGACCACATCTGGAGAAAGGGTTTGCAGCTCGAGGAAGTTTGGATCCGAGTGGAGGAGCTGGAGTCTGAGCTGCAGACATTGTGTCACATCAGGGAAGGGGAAACTTCCCTGGAAACCTTTCTCCTCAGGGTCCTCCCACACCTTGGATTTGGGAATTGGAGATGAGTCATGGATCAGGGACAGAAGGCTGTGAATGCAGGTGAGGATGGTATGGGTCCCAGGCCTTTCTAATAGTGAGCCCAATGTCACAGGTTTGTCTTCGGGACCCAACTCCAAGGATTCCCCGACCCTGGGATAATAACCTGGGTCAGGAATGGAAGGAAATGTCTGAGGTACCAATCAGAAGAGCCTCACTATGCCCATTGCTGACTCAATTCCAGGCAAGTGCAATCAGGGTCTATCTGGCTCAGGGACAGAATCAGAGAATCACAGAAACATTCCAGTGCAGAAGGAGACCATTCAGCCCATCCTGTCTGCACTGAATCTTCAAATGAGCATCATTCCCGACTTCCATTGTCCTGCTCTCTCCCCACAGCCCTGCACACTGTTAGGATACAGAACCAGATGGAGCAAGTGAATCAGGGAGGGTGTCCTCAGGGACCATCGATTACAGGCTGTTTGAAACTTTCAACCTTTTCTTTTTAGTTTTCGGTGAGAATGAAACTTTTTAAATGGCTGCTCAGTCTGTTCCGATCCATCAGCTGTGAGCACTGTGAAATTCTCCTCTTGATAGTTTATTCACAAAATGAATCACAGCAGCAAATTGTAAAGCATTCAACTGATGGATATGTTTCAAATCATTCCCGCTCAAATTACAAATAGCAATATCCAGACTGGAAGGTTCAGTTCATCCTCTGCAAATCATCATTTAACCAGGAAGAGATTTTATAAAATGTTACAATTCCAGTTTTATTATTTTTTCCTCTTCAACACAAACAGATCCATTGGCTGATCCAGTCCTCATTCAGGATCCAGTGGTCAGCAAGGTAGCAGAGGGTGAAACCGTCGAGTTTCAGTGTGCCATGCACAATGCCAGTGTGATTGACACTGATGTCTACTGGCACTACCAGCGACCTGGCAGCAACAGGGAGTGGGTGATAAGCCACTTTGTGAATGGCACCCTCACCAAGGCCCAGGGTTTCCACGATCGTGTTCAGCTTTCCAGGAATATCCGCAGGAACAGTTACATTCTGAGCCTTGTAAATGTGACTCTCAATGATACTGCTGTGTACAGCTGCAGTGTGTGGAGCTACATCTATGGAGCAGGGAGCCAGCTCAATGTAACTGGTAAGTCAATGGGAGGGAACATTGGTGTGAACAGGGAAGGGAGCACCCGCCTGCTGTGGAAGGGCAGAATGGTCATCAAGGCCAGGTATTCCCAAGGCAGTATGGGGAGTAGTTTGGAGGGGAACTTGCAGGGAGTGGTGTTCCCATGTATCTGCTGCCCTTATCCTTCTAGATAGAGGAGACTGTGGGTTTGGAAGGTGCGCCTGAGGATGTTTTATGAAGGTCTGCAGTATATCTTGTCGAATATGCACGACAGACAGTCAGTGGTGGTGGGAATGGGTGCTTGTGGCTGTCGTGGCCAATGGTGCCTGTTGCTTTGTTCTGGATGATAACAAGATTCTGGAGTGTTGTTGGAGCTGCACCCATCCAGGCAGATGAGGAGTATTCCATCACATTCCTGACTTGCTGGCAATGGACAGGCTTTGGGGAGTCAGGAGTTGAGTTGCTATCCTAAGGAAATCAAAATTACTGTTATTGATGATCTGAAACATTGCTCAGAATGAAGTGTGTGTGTGTCTGTGTGTGTATCTGTGTGTGTGGGTGTGTGTGGGTGTGTAACATTCTGATATTTTACAGAAGCATCTTCCTACAAAATTCCCTGGACCTCAGATCCCATTTCAATCATTGGCACCATTCTGGGCTTCGCTGTCTTGATCTGCATTGTCCTGCTCACATTTTTACGAAGGAAACAAAAGCTGTGTTCATCAGTGAAGGACTCCACACAAGGGTAAATCTCATTTCATCTTGGGTTTGACTCTGTTACTGCACAATTATTGTTTTCGACATTGGGGATGATTGTTTTAGTGAGTGCTGATATTCCCACGGCAATAGACAATAGACAATAGGCCATTCTGCCCTTCGAGCCTGCACCACCATTCAATATGATCATGGCTGATCATCCTTAATCGGTATCCTGTTCCTGCCTTATCTCCATAACCCTTGATTCCACAATCCTTCAGAGCTCTATCCAACTCTTTCTTGAATGAATCCAGAGACTGGGCCTCCACTGCCCTCTGGGGAAGAGCATTCCACACAGCCACCACTCTCTGGGTGAAGAAGTTTCTCCTCATCTCTGTCCTAAATGGTCTACCCCATATTTTAAAGCTGTGTCCTCTGGTTCGGCACTCACCCATCAGCGGAAACATGTTTCCTACCTCCAGAGTGTCCAATCCTTTAATAATCTTATATGTCTCAATCAGATCCCCTCTCAGTCTTCTAAACTCAAGGGTATACAAGCCCAGTCGCTCCAATCTTTCAGTGTAAAAGGTAGTCCCGCCATTCCAGGAATTGACCTTGTGAACCTACACTGCACTCCCTCAATAGCCAGAATGTCTTTCCTCAAATTTGGAGACCAGAACTGCACACAATACCCCAGGTGTGGTCTCACCAGGGCCCTGTGCAGCTGCAGAAGAACCTCTTTGCTTCTATATTCAATCCCTCTTGTTATGAAGGCCAGCATCCTATTAGCCTTCACTACCTGCTCTACCTGCATGCTTACCTTCATTGATTGGTGTACAAGAACACCCAGATCTCTTTGTACTGCCCCTTTTACCTAAATTGATTCCATTTAGGCAGTAATCTGCCTTCCTGTTCATGCCACCAAAGTGGATAACCATACATTTATCCACATTAAACTGCATCTGTCATGCATCTGACCACTCACCTAACCTGTCCAGGTCACCCTGTAATCTCCTAACATCCTCTTCACATTTCACCCTGCCACCCAGCTTAGTATCATCAGAAAATTTGCTAATGTTATTACTAATACCATCTTCTATATCATTAATATATATTGTAAAAAGCTGCGGTCCCAACACTGATCCCTGCAGTACCCCACTGGTCACTGTCTGCCATTCCCGAAATGGAGCCATTTATCATTACTCTTTGTTTCACCATTGTAAATGGTGGGTGAGTGACTTTCGAGATCATGACACATGTCCAGATGCCCAATCACTGCCAGTTTGCTCCATCTCTGGTATCACACGTCCTCCAGTGCCAGGTCAATGGAACCTGCTGGTGACAGACAGCAAGCTTTGAATGAGTCAAGCATTAGAAATCACATGCAGGAGGTACTGGATCATTACCCACCGAGCCCAATGTCAGGGTCTGCCTTGGTACTGGGGGTCACTGACAGCACAGCGACTCCCACTGGGCTGAACAAGTGAATGCCAGATGACCTGGCCCAACAGCCCATGCTGACCTTTCACTTCCACATCAGCAGAAAGTCCAAATCACATTTCCCTGTCCTGCTCCCCCATCCATTCAATCTCCTTTATTGTCCCACTCTCTCCAATTGAATCCTGAATGTTCACATTGATCCTCCACATGCCATTAATCTGGAATGACTCCCAGAGCCACTCGACCGTCTGGGTGAAAAGATTTCCTGAGTGTCTGGACTCGATCTTTTCTGTTGTGTTTTGTAACCATGATCCCTCATACTTCATCCCCTCAATAGTCTGTTTCTATCTCATTCATGGTCCCTTCAAAGGATTTTAAATATTTTGATTGCAGTCCAAAAACCTGGGTTCTTCCAATGATATAAAGACATTCTAAAGTCTTTCTTTGCAATTCCATTTGCTGTACTGGGCAGCATCCCAGTGAGTTGTTGACCAGAAGAAATAGAAACAGGAGTAGGCCATTTAATCCCTAAAGCCTGCTGTGCCATTCAATAGGGTCATGGCTGATCCAACATTGCTCTCATCCACTCTCCTGCCTTTCTCTATAACCCTCGAAACCCCAACTGATCAAGATCTCCATCTCAAGACTTCAAAACTCTGCACCCACAGCTCTCTGTGGCAAGGAGTTCCAAAGACTCAGAACCCTCTCAGAGTAGAAATTCCTCCTCAGTCTTAAATTGATGTCCCGTTATTCTGAGACTATGTCCTCTGGCCCGAGACTCTCCCATGAGGGAAACACTCTGTCGGCATTAACTCTGTCAAGCTCCATAATAATCCTGTATGTTTCAACGCAATCATCTCTCATTCCTCTCATCTCCAGTGAGTAAAGTCCCAACTGGTTCAGCCTTTGCTCAGAAGACAATCCCTCCATGCCAGGGATCATCCTTATGAACCTTCTCAGAGTTGCCTTTGTTAAATAAGGTGATCCTGCTGACTGTACTTCAGATGTGCAGATCAGTCTCTCAGTCTTTACAGCTTCATGACCTTGAAGACGACAGCTCTGTCAGTGTCTGGAGGCTGATGAAATGTTCACTCTGAGTAAAGGACACACATGCCCCGAGGATCTTAACTAACATTCATCTTTATAAAGAATATCCTCTTGATGCTGAAATTGTAAACATTGACTTTAGCAAGTTTGTTTGAATCTAGCAGTGAGTGTAAATCCAGTGGGAGGTTAGAGTATTATCCATCTACACGGAGCCCAGTGGAACACTGTATCCAGTTGAGTCTAGCTGCTGTTTATCCATGACCCTACAGCACAGGTTACAGAGTCCTCTTACTGAGAAAGACACCCAAACTGAATTAAAATGTGGCACCCATATCAGTATCCGCTCTGTCTCCAAATATGGCATTATTCTCAAATTCACCCAGGGACCTCGAAGTGAAGGAGCCATTGGGAAGTAGTGACCATAATATAATAAGCTTCAATCTGTAATTTGAGAGGGAGAGGGTACTATTGGAAGTGACAATATTTCTGTCGAATAAAGGGAACTATGGAGCTATGAGGGAGGAGCTGGCTAAAGTTCAATGGTGCAATACCTTAGCAGGGATGACAGTGGAGGAACAATGGCAGATATTTCTGGGTATAATGCAAAAGATGCAGAATCAGTTCATTTCAAAAAGGAAGAAAAATCCTAGGAGGAGGCATGGGTGGCCATGGCTGATGAGGGAAGTTAAGAAACATATAAAGTCAAAAGAGAAAAAGTATAACATAGCAAAGGTAAGTGGGAAAATGGAGGACGAGGAAGCTTTTAAAGAACAACAGAGGATTACTAAGAAGGAAATACGCAGAGAAAAAATGAGGTATGAAGTTAAACTGGCCAAAAATATAAAGGAGGATAGTAAAAGCTTTTTTAGGTATGTGAAAGGCAAAAAAATGGTTAAGACTAAAATTGGGTCATTACGGGAAACAAAGAAATGGCAGAAGAATTGAATTGGTACTTCAGATCTGTGTTCACTGGGGAAGACACAAGCAATCTCCCTGAGGTAACAGTGGCTGAAGGACCTGAACTTAATGGAATTTATATTTGCCAGTAATTGGTGTTGGAGAGACTGTGAGGTCTGAAGGTTGATAAGTCCCCGGGCCCTGATGGTCTATATCCCAGGGTACTGAAGGAGGTGGCTCGGGAAATCGTGGATGCGTTGGTGATTATTTTCCAGAGTTTGATAGATTTGGGATCAGTTCCTGCAGATTGGAGGGTGGCTAATGTTGTGCCACTTTTTAAGAAAGGTGGGAAAGAGACAGCAAGAAATTATAGACCAGATGGTCTCACCTCAGTGGTGGGAAAGATGCTGGAGTCTATTATAAAGGATGAAATTACGACACATCTGAATAGTAGTAACAGGATAGGTCAGAGTCAGCATGGATTTATGAAGGGGAAATCATGCTTAACTAATCTTCTGGAATTTTTTGAGGATGTAACTCTGAAGATGGACGAGGGAGATCCAGTAGATGTAGTGTACCTAGACTTTCAGAAAGCTTTTGATAAAGTCCCACATAGGAGGTTAGTGAGCAAAATTAGGGTGCATGGTATTAGGGGCAAAATACTAACTTGGATTGAAAGTTGATTGGCTGACAGGAAACAATGAGTTTGATAGATTTGGCCCCATTTCGGAATGGCAGGCAGTGACCAGTAGGGTACCACAGGGATCGTGCTGTGACTGCAGCTTTTTACAATATATATTAATGATATAGAAGATGGTATTAGTAATAACATTAGCAAATTTGCTGATGATACTAAGCTGGGTGGCAGGGTGAAATGTGAGGAGGATGTTAGGAGATTACAGGGTGACCTGGACAGGTTAGGTGAGTGGTCAGATGCATGGCAGATGCAGTTTAATGTGGATAAATGTATGGTTATCCACTTTGGTAGCAAGAACAGGAAGGCAGATTACGACCTAAATGGAATCAATTTAGGTAAAGGGGCAATACAAAGAGATCTGGGTGTTCCTGTACACCAGTCAATGAAGGTAAGCATGCAGGTAGAGCAGGTAGTGAAGAAGGCTAATAGCATGCTGGCCTTCATAACAAGAGGGATTGAGTATAGAAGCAAAGAGGTTCTTCTGCAGCTGTACAGAGCCCTGGTGCGACCACACCTGGGGTATTGTGTGCAGTTCTGGTCTCCTAGTTTGAGGAAAGATATTCTGGCTATTGAGGGAGTGCAGCGTAGGTTCACAAGGTCAATTCCTGGAATGGCGGGACTACCTTACACTGAAAGACTGGAGCGACTGGGCTTGCATGCCCTTGAGTTTCGAAGACTGAGAGGGGATCTGATTGAGACATATAAGATTATTAAAGGATTGGACACTCTGGAGGTAGGAAACGTTTCCACTGATGGGTGAGTGCCGACCCAGAGGACACAGCTTTAAAATACGGGGTAGACAATTTAGGACAGAGATGAGGAGAAACGTCTTCACCCAGAGAGTGGTGGCTGTGTGGAATGCTCTGCCCCAGAGGGCAGTGGAGACCCAGTCTCTGGATTCATTTAAGAAAGAGTTGGATATAGCTCTCAAGGATAATGGAATCAAGGGTTAGGGAGATAAGGCAGGAACAGGATACTGATTAAGGATGATCAGCCATGATCATATTGAATGGTGGTGCAGGCTCGAAGGGCAGAATGGCCTACTCCTACACCTATTGTCTATTGTCTATTGAAAATAGGCGTCAGTGGCTGAGCCCTGCATCTATTCCCCTGGAGAAGGTGGTGGTGAGTTGTCTTCTTTAACTGCTGCAGTCCAGTGCATATGTTGTGTTTGTTGTGTTCTGATGGAAAGATTCAAGTCTCTGATCATCAGCTCCTAACACGAGCTGCAGGGCAGGGTCTTGATTGGAAACCAGAGACTCATGGTTTCACCTTGTCCCCAGTCCAAGCATTTTTTGTCCATTCCTCTCTGCTGGGGAATAGTCTATCTGAACCTCTGGGATGAGAGAGATAAAAATCAATTCCATCTCTAAACATTTTTCTAAATGATTGGTTTATTGATATTAAAACATGAGCAGTTTGCACATGAATAGAGTTTGAAACTTACATAAACCAGAAACTAAAGTCTGCTATTTTTCTGAAAGCCTGAGGGTTAATCCTTCATCACTCTCACTTTTCAGCTGGTTCTTTTGGAATCGTTGTTATTTTTCAATCTGTTCTGACTCCTCTCTTGGCCAGTTGGGATTTGAACCCAGATGATCTGTCTCAGAGATAGAGATGCTGCCCCTTCACAGACAGGCCACTTAACAATAAAACTGGACTGGAACCAGAAGTCTTCTGATCACATCACAGGCCAGAGCAAAGTCACAAATCCATTTGCTGATGATTTGCTCCAACTCCATTTGAACATTCTCTGTCTGTACCAGCTGAAAGTGCAGTAAGTTTCTGGAAGAAATCTCTCCCTTCCACAGATGGAAACAACAACGACTCGGCCAGGTTTCCCAGCATGCCCTCTGATTCGGTCAAATTCTTTCCTTTGTTGTTCTGCTCTTTTAAAAAAAAGAACCAAGTTTGGTGAAAAGTATAAAATCCACCAGCCTTAAGACTGTGAAAATGAAAGTGTTGTTCTGTGGTAAATGTGCAATAAATCTAATGGTTTGCATTTATTTAGGAGCCCTGTTGAAGACCAGGACATTGTGTATGCAACAGTAAATGGTAAGCAAGCTATTCCATCATTCTCACAACATTGGGCAGGAATTACTCTGTTCCAAATCTCTATTTAACACAGTAAGATTCCTGATGTTATTGATAAGCTCATGATTAGCTCATTTATTGATAAGCTCATTTGTCTGATTGACACAACTTACGATCATGGTCACTCACCGGGACATATTCACACAAGGCTGCAGATGTTCTTTAACAATGGAACTTACGTTTATTACACAAAGAGAGAAAGTAATACACCAGGTTGTGTGTATATATTTATTACACTGAGAACAACCTTAACACACTCATCAAAACAATGTTTTACCCAAATTCGCATCGCTAACCACTACAGAGGCACAAAACTGGAGAAATTATACTTCAATCACAACTCTGTACTTTCCCAATGTCCTGTTCATTTCTCTGTCTTGAACTGCCATAACAATTCCATGGTTTTTCTCTGAATCCAGCTGCATGAATCAATCGATGTTCTAATATCTCAACCTTTTCAATTTGAACAAGCTGAAGGTTTCTGTCCCAAATTCTCCCTGTTTGGAGAAGTTCACAAAAGGGAAAAACATTGCTGATGTGGTGACTGGTTTCTTCTCCATTGAAAACTCGAGCTGGGAGAGAAACACAAACTTCATTCTGAATTCAACTCTTGGTCGTTTTCAGCTTAATCTTTGTGTTTCTCGAACTGAGCTCAAAACAAAACTGAAAGTTTAATGCATTTACACTGTCTGTCATAAACACAGAAGCTACTATTTATTTAACATTCCAGAGGTTCTCCCAATTCCTGGATGGCATTCATGTGTCTTCTTGGAATGGCAGCATTGAATTCCTGTTCCAGAATGATTTTAGAACATAGAGCATAGAATATTACAGCGCAGTGCAGGCCCTTCAGCCCTCGATGTTGCACTGACCTATGGAACCAATCTGAAGCCCATCTACCCTACAGTATTCCATGATCATCCATATCTTTATCCAATGACCATTTAAATGTCTGAAAATTGGTGAGTCTACTACTGTTGCAAGCAGTGCATTTCATGCTCCTACTGCTCTCTGAATAAAGAAACTACCTCTGACGTCTGTCCAATATCTACCAACCCTCAATTCAAAGTTATGTCCCCTCGTGCCAGTCATCACCACCGAAAGAAAAAGAATCTCACTGTCTACCCTATCTAACTTCCTGATTATCTTATGTCCCAATTAAGTCACCTCTCAACCGTCTTCTCTCCAATGAAAACAGCCTCAAGTCTCTCAGCTTTTCCTCATAAGACCATCCCTCCATACCAGGCATCACCCTAGTAAATCTCCTCTGAACCCATTCGAAAACTTCCACATCCTTCCAATAATGCCGTGACCAGTACTATAGTCTAAATTAGATTGGTGCTTGAGAAGCACAGCAGGTCAGGCAGCATCCAAGGAGCAGGAAAATCGACGTTTCAGGCAAAAGCCCTTCATCAGGAATACAGGAACTATACACAATATTCCAAGTGCGACCACACCAGAGTTTTATACAGCTGCAGCATGACCTTGTGACTCCGAAACTCATGGCTACCAATAAAAGCTAGCACACCATATGCCTTCTTAACAACCCTATCAACCTGGTGGCAACTTTCAGGGATCTGTGTACATGGACACCGAGATCTTTCTGCTCATCTACACTAACAAGAATCTTACCATTAGCCCTGTACTCTTTATTCCTGTTGCTTCTTCCAAAGTGAATCACCTCACACTTTTCTGCATTAAACTCCATTTGCTACCTGTCAGCTCAGCTCTGCAGCTTATCCATGTCCCTCTGTAACCTGCAACATCCTTCAGCATGATCCACAACTCCACTGACCTCAGTGTCATCCACAAATGTACTAACCCATCCTTCTACACTCTGATCCAGGTCATTTATAAAAATGAGAAATAGCAGTGAACCCAAAACAGATGCTTGCAGGACCCCACGAGTAACTGAACTCCAGGGTGAACATTTCCCTTCAACCACCACCCTCTGTCTTCTTTCAGCTAGTCAATTTCTGATCCAAACCACTAAATTACCCTCAATTCCATGCCTCCATATTTTCTGTAATAGCCTACCATGGGAAAACTTATGAAATCCATATAAACCACATCAACCATTTTACTCTCATCCACCTGGTTGGTCACCTTCTCAAAGAACTCAGTAAGGTTTGTGAGGCACAACCTACCCTTCACAAAACCGTGTTGACTATCCTTAATCAACTTATTCCTCTCCAGGTGATTATGAATCCTGTCTCTTCCAAACATTTCCAACACTTGATCCACAACCAAATTAAGGCTTACTGGTCTATAATTACCAGGGTTGTCTGTACTTCCCTTCTTGAACAAGGGGACAACATTTGCTATCTTCTGGCACTATTCCTGTAGACAATAACAACATAAATATCAAAGCCAAAGGTTCTACAGTCCCCTCCCTGGCTTCCCAAAGAATCCTAGGATAAATCCCTTCTGGCCCAGGGGATTTATCTATTTTCATACTTTCCAGAATTACTAACACCTCCTCCTTGTGAACCTCAATCCCATCTTCTCTCGTAGCCTGGATCTCAGTATTCTCCTCGTCAACATTGTCTTTTTCCAGTGTGAATACTGATGAAATATATTCATTTAGTGCTTCCCCTCTCCTCAGACTCCATGCACAACTTCTCAGTACTGTCCTTGATTGGCCCTAACCTTTCTCTAGTCATTCTTTTGTTCCTGATATACTTATAGAAAGCTTTCAGGTTTTGCTTGATCCTACTTGCCAACTACCTCTCATGTCCCCTCCTGGCTCTTCTTAGCTCTCTCTTCAGGTCTTTCCTGGCTAACTCATAACTCTCAAATGCTCTAACTGAGCCTTCACCTCTCATCCTGACATAATCCTCCTTCTTACTCTTGACAACGGCTTCAACATCTTTAGTAAACCATGGCTCCCTCTTTTGACCACTTCCTTCCTGCCTGACAGGTCCATGCTTATCAAGCACATGCAGTAGTTGTTCCTTGAATATGCTCCAGATTTCAAGTATGTGCATCCCCTACAGTTACCTTCCCCATCCACTGCATTCTAAATCTTGCCGAATTGCATCATAATTTCCTATCCCCCAGCAATAATTCTTGCCCTGCGTTATCCCGTTCCATCACCAAAGTAAACATAACCGAATGGTGTTCTATCAACAAAGTGCTCACCTACCTCCAAATCTAACAGCTGTCCGGGTTCATTACCCAGTGCCAAATCCAATGTGACTTTGCGCCTTGTTGGCCTGTCTACATACTGCATCAGTAAACCCTCCTGCACACATTGGACAAAAACCGATCCATCCAAAGTACTCAAACTATATTATTTCCAGTCAATATTTGGAAAGTTAAAGGCCCCCATAACAACAACCCTGCTAATCTTGCTCCAATCCTGAACTATCTTTGTGAACTTTTCCTCTACATCTCTGAAACTATTCAGAGGCCAAAAAAAATCTGGAATGCTGTCTCCACTCTCCTTTCCTGTTTCTAAAATTTCTGACCTTCTAAAAGAATCTCAACAGCACAAACCTATATTCAAAAGTGTCTGTTCTTTTTAATCATTCCAAATTAAAGAAATGATATATTTTACATACTATTTATCAGCACAAAAGAGCAGAGATAAGGAGAAATGTTTTCCCTGGACAGAGTTGATAGGGTCTGGAACACACTCCCTGAAAAACTGTTTGAAGTTGATTCCTTAACAAATGTGAAGAGGGATTTGGGCAGGTGTTTGAGGATGAAGGATGTAGAGAGTCACTGATAAAGAGCAGGGCTGTGAGATTGAGCATAATTACATTTTAAAAGATCTAATGTGAGTGTGATTGGTGGATGGTGCTCTCTCTGTGCTGAGTTTGTCTGATTGACATGATGAACATTATAACGGAGAGCAGTGTCCAGGATTCCCATCAGCTACCTTCCTCTAAAACTGCCCAAAGTCACACTGGCATTTTCCCCTCACCATTTTCCCCAGTTTAAAGAGCTCGATTGTGACTTGGCTCCATTCTGAAGAGGTTTCATTCTGTCTTCTTTCAGATCAAACACAGAGCAGTGAGCAAGCAGCAGTTTCTCCTGTTGTGGTAAGGAAATGGGACACCGCTGTTGGTTTTTACTGCATTTTGAAAAACAGAAGCCACATCCGGGAAGACCTTCAGTATCACCAGAATGATAACAAATCATAACTTGTAACACACAGAAAGTGTCTGTTCCACAACGGGTTCAGGCTGAAACTAATCAAAGAGCAGTCAATCATTTCCTTCTTTTTAATCTTGGGACAAGTTGCATGGACAGAATGTCCACAACGTTCCAGTGCCGGGGAAACGCTCTCACATTTTGTGGGATTACCATCACAGACACAATGCCCTGGGGTCTATGTTCCTCCTAATGGATTGTTCAGGTGCAGGGGGACCCTCTGAGGGCTGAGATTAAGAAGGGGGAATGAGCCAGAACTGTGTGTAATTCAATCTCAGTTCCAACTTCCTTCACCATCCCCAATGTTCTTCATTCATTCAGTATTCAACCGGTTGCTGTCTGGTGTCTGTGAGGAGCTGAAACCCACAACAAGCCCTGAATCAGGAAGATTCAATCCTTGCTCTGCTCCAAATGAGCTGACTGCAGTTGGGGGAGAGAGGAGCTTGGCTCCATTGACCTCAGCACCTGAGATTAAGAAAGGAGGATGAGCCAGTGTTCCAGCTTTTTCCTCCCAGATCATGATCCCAACATCCTTGGATACCAGCCAGGGTTCAGTAGGAACTCTCTTGCTGCTCATTCAGATGGATGTCAATTCAAGCCTCAGTGCACAGATTTGAGCACATATTTTGGACTGACCCTCCAGGGCAATACTGAGGGAGTGCTGCTCTGTAAAAGCTGCCCCTCTTTTGGGCAAGGAGTGAAATCTGGATCCTCTCTGCTGCCTCGGATGGATGTAAAACTCCTGGGCATTACTTGGCAGAGAACAGAGAGGTTTTGCTGCACTCCCTGGGTGATGAGTGCCCATTACCCAACGTTCACCAAAATAGACCATCTGCTCAGCGTTGCTGCTGGGATCTTGCTATCTGCAAATGAGCACCTCCCGGTGCCTGTGAGGAAATTACTGAGTGATGTTTGTGTTTGATTCCAGCTGGCTGAAGGGGAATGTCATTATGCTGAGCTTCACTTTCACCGACAAGGAAACAGCCAGCCGACAGTGACAACTGCTGAAAGGAGCTCGGAGTACGCAGTTATAAAATGGGACAGAAACTGAAGTTTAACAGGACCCTTTCACTCTGCAGCAAGGAGCAGTCAAGAGCAGTTCACTCAAACAGAATCATCTCAGCTTCTTCTTCACATTCACACATATTCAGGCTTCCTCACCAACAATTGTTCCATGTCCATATATTCCCAGACCCTGAGATTACTGGGCACTCAGACCTTCTCAAACCCTGAGATTACTGGGCACGCAGACCCTCTCAAACCCTGAGATTACTGCACACTCCGGCCCTCCCAGACCCTGAGATTACTGCACACTCTGACCCTCCCAGACCCTGAGATTACTGAGCACTCTGATCATCCCGAACCCTGATAGAACCTGGAACAGTACAGCACATGAATGGGGCCTTTGGCCCACGATGTTGTGCTGAACATTACACCAAATGAAACTAATCCCTTCTGTGTGCCCGTGGTCCATATCCCTCCATTCCTTGAATATTCATGTGGCTTGTTTAAGCACCCCGATTGTAACTGGCTCCACCATTACCCCTGGCAATGCATTCCAAACTCCTCCCACTCTCTGTGTAAAATACCTGCCTCTCAAATCTCCTGGGAACTTTCACTCTCTCATCTTAAACGCATACCCCATCATATTCGACATTTCAACTCTGGGAAAAGGATTCTGACCATCAATCATATCTATGCATCTCATTGTCTTATGGACTTCTATCGAGCCTCTCCTCAGCCTCTGCTGCTCCAGAGAAAACAACCAAAGCTTTTCTAGCCTCTCCTTATGGCTCATACCCTCTACTTCAGGCAGCATCCTGGTAAACCTCTTCTGCACCCTCTCCAAATCCTTCACATCTTTCCTGTAATGTAGAAATCAGAATTGAACACAATACTCTAAGTGTGGCCTAACTCTAAGTGGCAACATGACACCCTGACTCTCTTAGCTGAAAATGTGTTGCTGGAAAAACGCAGCAGGTCAGGCAGCATCCAAGGAGCAGGAGAATCAAATTCAAATTTGATTGGATTTTGGTAACTTGGGGTATAATTTACACTGATTGGCCAAAGTTCGAATTTGGTTTTGTATCCTGGCAACACAGCTCTTAGCTGTTTCAACCAAATGTTATAATGTTTCCTTATTCTGGACTCTCTATGCTTCTCTAAATCCTTGGCAGCTTTTCAACACTTTTAAAGGTAAAGTACCCTTACACCTTCATAACAATAAGTTTGGTCCTATGTTGCCAAAACCATCATATTTAAATTTAATAGGGTTTTAACATCAGAATGGAAGTGAGGACTGCAGATTCTGGAGATCAGAATCAAAAAGTGTGGCACTGGCAAAGCACAGCTGGTCAGGCAGCATCCAAGGAGCTGGAGAGTTGATGTTTCAAGCATTCCTGATGAAGGGCTTATGCCTGAAGCATCGACTCTCCTGCTCCTTGGATGCTACCTGACCTGCTGTGTCTCACATTTTTGACTTTTGATATCTAAGTACAGGTACGCAATCCATTATCCATACCTTCGGGGCCAGCTGGTTTTCGGATTTCGGAGTTTTTTTTTATTTTGGAATAAGTGACAGTTTCACTCTGAAATTTAAAAAAACTGAACAGCAGACACACCTGGGTACTACGAGCGCTGAGACAGAATTGACACCTGGCAGTGCTGGGCCACTTCACCATGTCTCATCTAAGTGATGTGGGTCAAGTGGGTGTGGAGTTGGGTTAACTGTTGGCACACCAAACAAACTTGTTTTGGAGAAAAAAACTTCACAAAAGACTTCGGATTTTCGAGCTTTTCGGATTTCAGAATTTCAGATAAAGCATCGTCCACCTGTATCAGGTTCAAACTGATTGGCTAAACTCAAAAGACTGTTGCCTGAATAAAACCTGCTGCTTGGTCTGCTAATTGTATGGGCTTTCAATACAAATGTTTAAATGTGGGTTCTCTGTGCACTTGCAAACGTTCAAGCTGTCGTTCACAGACATCCATTGTAAATCTCTAAACACAGAAAAACACTATCTTTTAACAGGGACCATGCGATGATTCCTCTCCCACCTCGCACTTTACACACACCAAATTCTAACCTCCTGCCTCCCAATCTACAAGTATTCTACCCAACTTTGTAACACCTTGCCCCTGAAGAAAAAAATGAACCATCATAATAAAAATATGTCTTCATTATTTTTCTTTTTTTTAAACTTCTTTTTATTCTTTTTAATCTATTTTATTACTGGATCCATAGCTTATTAATCTAGAGTTATGCATATTATACTAATTCTGTTTGTACAAAATATTGAATACTACCATTTCTACCGAATATAAGCATTTTTCTTTTAAACTCATGATAAAGTGTCTGTGATAATATTTTCAGAATATGTACAATCTGTAAATTAAATACTTGTAGCATGAGACGCTAACAAAGTAATCTTTCCAGAAATGTCAAAAGGCTGTAATCAGTATCCGCAATTATCTCTGATACACTGTTTGCAAAGTAAACATTAAAATGTTGTGAGGCCAATATCAAACTCAATAATTCCTTTTCAATGGTGAATGTTGTTTTTCTGGTGGATATTGAGTTTTTTTGAAAAATAACTAATTGGCCTTGCTATTTCACAATCATCCTCCTGTAAGAACACAGCTTCAGCATCAACATCGCTTGTGTCGATGGTGACTTTGAAGGGTTTAAAAAAATTGCTGTGGCTAAAACCGGTGCCATGGTTAATAGTGCTTTTAAATTCTCAAACACCTCCAGGCATTGTTCTGTCCACTGCAATTTCAGGTTCTTTTTTTTAACAAATCTGCCAATTGTGCCACTATGCTATTAAAGTTTGTACAAATTTCAATCCCAAAAATGGGAGCACTTCGTTCTGTGAAGATGGCCTTGGAAATTCCTCAATGGCCTTCATCTTCACAGTTCTTGATGTCATCCATCCATGACCAATTTTGTGAACTGAGAATGCCTGTTTTTATCAAGTTTCTGACCAGTTTTGCCTGTTGTAGTCTCTGAAAGATCTCTGCCAAATGCTCCATGTAATTTTTTCACGCATGGCTAAAGAGCCCTACATCATCCATGTAGATGGCACAATTCGTCAATCCTGCAACAGCTTTGTTCATCAGTCTTTGAAAAGTGCTTGGTACGTGTTTCATTCCAAATGGCATTAATTTAAATTGAAATAGCCCATTTTGGGTTATAAAAGCAGAAACTTCTTTTCCTCGCTCCAATAAAAGTACTTGCCAGTAACTGTGAAGTAAGTCCAACTTTGTGATGTAAGTGGCTTGTCCTACTTTACCAATACAATCCTCCAGCCTAGGAATTGAATATGAATTCGATTTGTCACAGTGTTGATGTTCCAATAATCTATGCAGATTCTTTGAGTACAATCATGTTTGGGAACTAATTACCTGACTGAAATTCTGAATCTTATAAGGAATGCTAAACCTTGCTCTGAACGGATCTCCTACTACTGGTAACAACATCAATACTTTATGCCCATAGATAAATGTATAAGTTTTAGATTTATTATCTGCTCCTTGGTTCATTCGGTGCTGTGACACCTTCAAATGTTATCTCGTTAATTCACCTGCTCAGTTAATCTTTCTCTCACTTCTGATATAATATCAAACTGTGAAATTTCTGACTTCAGATTGATCAACTTTTCCTAAATTAATTTTAAAGGCCCTCTTACTTCATGTCCAAATATCAATTCAAATGGAGCAAACTGATTCAATTTATTTGGAGCATCTCCAACAGCAAATAATATGAATGGGATACCTTTATTCTGATCATTTGGGTAATCTTGGAAATAAACCCTCAAGACTGGCTTTAGGGTCTGATGCCACCTTTCCAATGCCCCCTTTGATTCAGGATGCTACACGCTTGATATAAAGTGCTTGATAGCTAAACTATCTGTAACTTCATAAATAATTTGGCACTAAAGTTGAACACTTGGTCTGACTGCATCTCCCTGTATTGTACACATTTGATAAGGAGAGCAAGCAACTCCTCCACAACTGTTTTTGCAATAATACCCCTGCCAGTGAAAGCCAACACACCATGTGCTTTCTTAACAACCCTCTCGACTTGGGTGGCATCTTTGAGGGATCTTTGGAAATGGACTCCAAGATCCCTCTGCTCCTCCACAATGCCAAGAATCCTTCCTTTAACCCTATATTCTGCAATCAAATTCAACATTCCCAAATGAATCACTTCACGCTTTTCCAGGATGAACTCCACCTGCCACTTATCAGCTCAGTTCTACATCCTGTCAATGTCCCATTGCAACAGACAACAGCCCTCCGCACTATCCATCACTCTACCAACCTTCGTGTCATCAGCAAACTTACTAACCCACCCCTCCACCTCCTCATCCAAGTATTTATAAAACTCACAAGGAGCAGAGGCCCCTGAATAGATCCCTGCAGAACACCACTGGCCACCGAGCTCCAGGCTGAATACTGTCCATCTACGACCACCCTCTGTCTTCTATGGGCCAGCCACCAATTCTGCATCCAGACAGCCAAGTGCCCCTGTATTCTATGCTTCCTCACTTTCTGAATGAGCCAACCATGGGGAATCTTATCAAATGCCTTGCTAAAATCCACATACACCACATCCATCTCACTACCTTCATTAATGTGTTTTCTCACATCCTCAAAGAATTCAAGGCTTGTGAGGAATGACCTGCTCTTCACAAAGCCACGCAGACTATTTCTAATCAAACTATGGTTTTCCAAGTAATCATAAATCCTGTATCTCAGAATCCTCTCCAATAATTTGCCCACCACAGATATAGAACAGACTGGCCTGTAATTCCCAGCATTATCCCTATTCGCTTTAGTGAACAGAGGAATAATTTTTGCCATCTTCCAACCATTTGGTACTACTCCAGTGGAGAGTGAGTACACAAAGATCTTTGCCAAAGATGCAGCAATCTCTTCCCTCACTTCCTGTAGTAATCTTGGATATATCCCATCAACCTGTTTAAGCATATCAGCCTGTTTCACACGGTCCTCAGAAATGAGAAGATCCCTTTCAGTCGAGAGTACTGAAGCAAATTATTAAGGACCTCCCCTATCTCCTCCGACTCCAGGCACAAGTTCCCTGCAATATCACTGATTGGCGCCACCCTCACTCTGGCCATCCTCTTGTTCTTCTGTCCATTATTGCACAGATTACCAATCTGCCAGGCAATATTTCAGAAGGAGTACAAATATGTTTATCTCTTACTATTAGAAACAGGCTGGCTCCTGTATCTTCGAAGAGAAAGTGAGGACTGCAGATGCTGGAGATCAGAGCTGAAAATGTGTTGCTGGAAAAGTGCTGCAGGCCAGGCAGCATCCAAGGATCAGGAGAATCGACGTTTCGGGCATGAGCCCTTCTTCAGGAATGAGGAAAGCGTGCCAAGCAGGCTAAGATAAAAGGTAGGGAGGAGGGACTTGAGGGAGGGGCATTAGAAATGCAATAGGTGGAAGGAGATTAAGGTGAGGGTGATCTGAAGAGCTTCTGGGCAGAGGAGATGACCCGGGGTGTGCAGAGAGAGAGGGACTCACTGAAATCCTTGTAAAGGGAGGAAGAGAGCTTCTTCAAGGAGGGCACCTTAACCTCCTTCCACCGATCGTATTTCCAATGCCCCTCCCCCAAGTCCCTCCTCCCTACCTTTTATCTTAGCCTGCTTGGCACACTTTCCTCATTCCTGAAGAAGGGCTCATGCCCGAAACGTTGATTCTCCTGCTCCTTGGATGCTGCCTGACCTGCTGCGCTTTTCCAGCAACACATTTTCAGCTCTGATCTCCAGTATCTGCAGTCCTCACTTTCTCCTCGAAGATTTTAACCTACTGCGAATCCTCTTGCAAGGATGCCTTACTTGAAGAAGCTCTCTTCCTCCCTCTACAAGGATTTCAGTGAGTGCCTCTCTTCCTGCACACCCCGGGTCATCTCCTCTGCCCAGAAGCTCTTCAGATCACCCTCACCTTAACCTCCTTCCACCTATCGCATTTCTAACGCCCCTCCCTCAAGTCCCTCCTCCCAACCTTTCATCTTAGCCCGCTTGGCACACTTTCCTCATTCCTGAAGAAGGGCTCATGCCTGAAACGTCGATTCTCCTGCTCCTTGGATGCTGCCTGACCTGCTGCGCTTTTCCAGCAACACGTTTTCAGTTTTGGCTCCTGTATCTATCAATATATTAACTTTCTTATCTTCTCCCCTGTTCTACTTGTGTGAATCTTACCCACACTAGTGAAGTATTTGGAAAGATCGTGTGTGTGATCTCATTATCCAGCCAGTAACTAAACTCTGCACTCTTCTGCACTTTCTCAACGTCTCTTAGGATTTCTTTCACTGCCTTAATGAATTCTATTGGATTAGCCCTTTTTACCACATGCTTTTTCCTAGTGCCTTTCTTAAACCCCCAGCTTTGTGACTTTGTGTGTCCCACCTTACTGCAGTGAAAACACTTGAGGTCTTTCACCTCTTTTCCACCATCTTGGATCTGCCATCTCTGCAGCTCTTCTTGCTGCTTGAATGTTCAGTTCTTCAACTTGAGTTCTTACCACTTCTGGAGCAGAATAATCTCTCTAAGACCCTCAGATGTCTTTGCTATCTTTAAGACTCTCATCCATCTATCAAAGTTGTTCTGTTTAATTCTTTCAAACTCAATATAGAGTCATAGAGGTGCACAGCACAGAAGCAGACCCTTTGGTCCAACCCGTCCATGCCAGCCAGGTATTGAACTGAATTTATTGTTACAACAGGTACGTGCGAATGTTAAGAGTTTTGTCAGTCCATTCAGTATTCTAACAACAGTAGGGTAGAAACTGTTTCGAAACCGGCTGGTGTGTCTGTTCAGGCTTCTGTACCTTCTCCCCGATGGTAGAGGTTGTAGAAAAACATTGCCAGGGTGGGATGGATCTTTGAGAATGCTGGCGGCTTTTCCTTGACAGCGGGGCCTGGTAGATGGATTCTATAGAAGTGCATCAATTCAATTCAATTCTTTTTCTGTTTTGCTAAACTTCCTTGGCAAATTTGTGAAGCATCTTCGACCCCTCCCCCCACCCCCCAAAACCTCTTTAGCAATGCTTAGAGCCATTTTCCCACTTTTGATTTAACTAATAACAAGCAACTGAATTTAAACAGATTTTCCACATCTCACTTCAGTTTTATTTAAAGATCTAGGAGATGAGGCCCCAAGTCTGATTAAATCTGCTGAGACCTCTCATATCCTAAATCTGTCCAATCTATCCCAGACCATGAGCCCCCTATCTGTTATAAAGCAGAGGTCGACCCCACTCTGAGAATTAAAATTGAAACACCCCAAGAGGAGCACCTCGCCCTATAATCTGTAAAAGGAGGGTGGAAAGTGATGTACTCTGCCTTTCAGCAACTTCTCGTGGTTAAATAAAGTCAATCCGTGACACTCACTTTAAAATCAACAAATAACAATGTATTTATTAAACACTAGCAGTGAACAAATTACCTAAATTATTAACAGCCAAATAAATCCCTTATAACTACTAACTATTCCTGAATAAAATAAGATGCTAATGAAAGATGTTCCAATAAATATTCATATAATAAAAAATAGTATTTAAGTCTCTTGATATTACAGCCAAGTTATGTTTCTTCCGGAATGTTTGGGTTACTCTTCATCAATTCTTCTGTCAGGAATATTAGTGAGTTAGTACGATTGTTACTTAGATGGTGCTTTCTCTAAGACATAGATGAGGTTGTGAGAGCCAGCGATTCTCTCTCGAGGGCTCAGGGCTGTTAGCTCTGGCAGATGGAAGCTACCTCTGAGGTCTTTGTCCAGTTGCCCCGTCTTTTATAACTGTGATGGCATCTCAACGTTTCTCACAATAGGATTGGTCCTACGCTGTCAAAGCCATCACATTTAAATTTAACAGAATTTTTGTACCTAAGCAACTGGTTCAAATTGACTGGCTAAATTAATACATTAAGGGCAAAAGGGTAACTAGGGAGAGAATAGGGCCTTCAAAGATCAGCAAGGCAGACTATGTGTGGAGCCATAGGAGATGGGGTAGATACTAAATGAGTATTTTACATGTTTACTGTAGAGAAGGACATGGAATATATAGAATGTAGGGAAATAGATGGTGACATCTTGAAAAAATGCCCATATTACAGAGGAGAGGTGCTGGATGTCTTGAAATGTATAAAAGTGGACAAATCCCCAGGACCTGATCAGATGTACCCTAGAACTCTTTGCGAAGCCAGGGATGTGATTGTAGGGCGTCCTGTTTAGTTATTTGTATCATCGACAGTCGCAGGTGAGGTCAGGTGCCAGAAGACTGGAGGTTGGCTATCGTGGTACCACTATTTAAGAAAGGTGGTAAGGAAAAGCCAGGGAACAGGAGGTCATGTTGCAACTCTACAGCATGTTGGTTAGGGCACTTTAGGAATATTGCATGCAATTCTGCTCTCCTTCCTATTGGAAGGATGTTGTGAAACTTGAAAAGGCTCAGCAAATATTTATAAGGAGGTTGCCAGGATTGGAAGCTTTGAGCTACAATTAAATAGGCTGGGGCTGTTTTCGCTGGAGCATCAGAGGCTGAGTGGTGACTTTATACAGGTTTATAAAATCATGAGGGGCATGGATACGGTAAATAGACAAAATCTTTTCTCTGGGGTGGGGGAATCCAGCACAAGAGGACATAGTTTCAAGGTGAGAGGGGAAAGATATAAAAGGGACAAGTTTTTCATGCAAAGGGTGGTGTGTGTATGTAATGAGCTGCCAGAGGAAGAGGTGGAGACTAGTACAATTGAACATTTAAAGGCTTCTGGATGGATATATGAATAGGAAGGCTTCAAAGGGATATGGGCCAAGTGCTGGCAAATGAGGCTAGATTAGGTTAGGATGTCTGGTCGGCATAGATGAGTTGGACCGAAGGGTCTGTTTCTGTGCTGTACATCTCTCTGACTCTATGACTCTAAAAGCCTGTTGTCTTGGTAAAAACCGCTGCTTGGTCTGCTAACTGTACGGCCTTCTGATACAAAGGTTTCAATTCAGGTGCTCTCTGGGCACTTGCAAACATTCAAGCTGCTGCTCACAGACATCCATTTTAAATCTCTAAGCAGAGAAAAAGCACATGATCTTTTAAAAGAACCATGCAATGCTTCCCCCACCCCCAGCACTTTACAAACACCAAATTCAAACTTCCTGCCTCCTAATCAAGAAGTAATCTACCCAACTTTGCAACAAAAATGTCATAAACAGCAGAGCGTACCACGGATCCCTTTGGAACACCAGTAGTCATGAATGACTAGCATAAAAAAAACTCTTCCACCATTACTTTCTGCCTTTGATGCACAAACCAATTCTGAATTCATATAGCACCGTTACTGTGGATCCCACGCAACCTCATCCTTTGGATGAGCCATCCATGAGGGACCTTGTCAAAAGCCTTACTAAAATCCAACTAAAACAACATCAACTGCTCTGTCCTCAGTGATTATATTTGTCACCTCCACAAAAAAGTCAATCAAGCTAGTAAGACATGACCTCCCCTGCACAAAGCCATGCTGACTGTCCCTAATTAGGCCATGTTTTTCTGAATGTGCTTAAATCCTATCCCTAAGAATTATCTCCAATAGTTTCCCAGTCACTGATGTGAGACTCTCTGGTCTACAGTTTCCTGCATTATCCCTATTTCCCTTCTTAAACAAAGGAACATCATGTTTATATTACTGGGCACTCAGACCCTCCCAGATCCTGAGATTACTGGGCACTCAGAACCTCCCAGACCCCAAGACTACTGGGCACTCAGACAGTGCAGCAGCTCAGCATGGGGGTGGAAAGTGCAGGAGGCAGTGCAGTCTCTCACTGAGATTATTTGGAGCACACTGCCCTCTGCTGCTCCCTCTAACATTGTGCAGAACAACAGCAGGGACATTGTGGGAACAGCTCAAGTTGTGAATTCCCTCCAAGTCCCAGTCCATCCTGATTTGGAATCTCAGCCTTTCCTTCCTCAGTGTTGGCTCTGGTTATTGGAATTCCCCAGTTAACAGCCAGCACTGGGTCATTGGACAGCCCCAGGCAGAGCTGAGCTTGACCAGGATGAGGCAAGTCATGCCTTAAAGACATTTGTCACATTGTTGGGAAAAATAATGATTGACAGTTTGATCATTAAAGTTGGAACATCCCCAAAATGTTGCCTGGGTCTCTGGTTTAATTGTCTCATGATAATCCCACTCAGACATTGCCTACCCCTCAGCATGAATGATAATTTTAATCTTGCCAGGTTGTGCAATTTGGGTTGGTTTTGTTTTGCCAGTTTTTTCTGAATTGATGCCTCATTCCTCTGAAACAGGAATGTAGGAGCAGGAGTGGACCATTCAGCCCCTCTAGCCTGCTATCCCATACAGTAAGATGGCAGCTGATTGGATTGTGATATCTATCCACTTTCCTGTCTGACCCTTGACCCCTTGACTCCCTCACCTCCTGAAACCTCCAGCAGCCAATGGACAGAGTGGGGTCATGAAATGACAATCGAGTGTGATGGTGAGGGTTAATGTGGCAGCAGGATACGGGAGTTAGACAGCCATTTGACTGGAATCTCTCTCCAGATGTTCCTGAGGAAAAGCTGGCTCTGTCCTGGATCAGCCTGTGCCTGTTCACTTCATATCACTGACAGCATCCTGGCTCCCTCCTGGACAGGGTTTGCTGGATTTGGGAGGTCTGTTTCCCTTTCTTTACTTCCAGCATTTTTATGGGTGATGGAGGAACAGGATGACCAGTGACCATTCCTTCTTTATCCCATCTTATCCCTGCTATCCCATCTTTGGTCCTTCCATTTCTTACCCCAAATGTCCCTTACCCTCTCCATTTCCCTTCCCTCCATGTACTTCCACCCTCCCTTCAAGCCTCTCCCTCTCCTACCCTTTCCCCAAACTTCATTTGTCTCTCTGTGCCCCTCACCCTCCCATTATTTCCTGCCCTCTCTGTGGTGGCCATTCCCCACACCGCCATCACCATAAACATTTTGCAGAGAAGCCCTGTCCAGCTATAGCTTTAATGGCTGACCATCCCATTGGTCGAAATGAATGGGGGACAATCTCATTTCAGACTTTCACAATGTATTCCCTTTGCCCTGGACCCTCCCCCTCCCTTCGTCAACCAGCTCCCTCTTCAACGTTGCTTTTCCAGAACTTTCAATTGGCCTAAAAGCCCAGAACCACACGCTGAGCCTGATTGATGAAGTCTCAAGATTACCTGGGATCAATCCTTGGGATCTGATTGGGATGTGGGAGAAAGTGGAACACTGGATTGGATCTGTACACATATGAGTGAAGCAGCTCACTGGCTTCACTGTGAGCCTCAGGAATGTTGGAGCTGGCCAGGGGATTGGGGACTTCAAGGGTCAGTGGTTCCAGGGTGTGGGGGTGATTAGGGGTCAGAGGAGGGGGTGTTGAGGAATAAAGAGGAGCTTCATCATTACAGAGTAACTTCACAATCTGCTGCCTCTAAGCACAGCACAGGCACTTGCTCCAGGAGTCCGCGAGTGATGTCTGAAACCAGCTTTTTGTGCCCAAAGCTGTCACAGTCTGGATCAGTGTCCTCCTTACCCAGTGTGGAAGGCAGTGCACATCCAGACTGAAATGTGCTCACAATGTCTGCCAATCATATTAGGACCTGTCAGAGTTTTCCAGTCTGTGATACTGGGCTAGATGCACTTGCAACTTTCCTTTCTCAACGCTAAGTCTCGGCTCGTTAGATAGATTCCCTACAGTGTGGAAACAGGCCCTTCGGCCCAACAAGTCCACACCGACCCTCCAAAGAGTAATCCACTCAGAACCATTCCCCTGTGACTAATGCATCTAACAATATGGGCAATTTAGAATGGCCAATTCACCTGACCTGCACATCTTTGGACTGTGGGAGGAAACCGGAGCACCCGGAGGAAACCCACGCAGACACGGGGAGAATGTGTAAACTCCACACAGACAGTCACCTGCGGTTAGGATCGAACCTGGGACCCTCGTGCTGTGAGGCAGCAGTGCTAACCACTGAACCACCGTGCCGCCCCAAGATTTCAACTGAGCATCACTATGCCTCAGGTGAGGAGACAGTCTTTCATGATAACCTCAGCTGGTGGGGAATTGAACCCATGCTGTTGGTATCACATTGCATCACAAACCAGCCATCCTGCCAACTGAGCTAACCAACTCATGTAGTAATCAGTTGTACAGGAGGCACCTCTAGAAAGTCTGAACAAGAAGAGATATTTCCAAGGGGTGGGCGCATGCCATTGTCTCATTGGCAGAGACCTGCTCAACTCAGGAAGATGGGCAAGGGTCAAAATTTCAAGATTTCTAATTTGTACAAGGTCCATGTCAGGGCTTAATGGGTGATTAATCCTCTACCTGTGCTAATATTCTACTCCAATACCATGTGCTCCTCTCTTGCACAAACACCTTTTTTTGTGGTACCCTATTGGATGCTTCTGACAGTCCAAAAACACTACATCTACCAGTTCCCCTTTATCATCAGTGCTTGTTATATCCTCAAACATCTCCAGTACATTTTTCAAAAATGATTCACCTTTCACAAAATCATGATGAGTCTGTTTGGTGACATTAAAATTTTTGAAATATCAAGTGATTTCTTCCTTAATTATGGACTCTAACATTATTTCAATCACAGCTGTAGGGGTAAGTATGGCAGATTTCCAATCCCAAAGTAAAGTAGGGGCTTAGATGAATTTTGATGACAATGCAGCAGTTTTAGGATCATTATTAACAAGTCTTTATTCCACAAGTCGACCACAATGGGTTTTAGATGCCCACAGTAAAATCTGATCTGTGCCTCTGGGTGATTAGTAGAGACATAGTCAGGATGCCAAATTAAAACAAAGAATGCAGATGCTAGAGATCTGACACAATAACAGAAAGTGCTGGAGAAACTCAGCAGGTCTGACAGCATCTATACAGTGAGAAACAAAAGTTTCATATTCAGTGACATTCTTTAGAATTGGATACACGCGATGTAAGCTAGCATTTATTGCCTGTCCCTAATTGCCCTTTAAGAAGGTGGTGGGCTTCTTACCTGTTGCCCTTGCCCTATAGGTTGACTTACAATGAGATTAGGGAGGGAATTCCAGGATTTTCACCCAGCCACACAGAAGGAACAGTGAGGATGGTGAGTGACTTGGAGGGGAGCTTGTAGGTGGTGGCGTTCCCAAATATCTACTGCCCTTGTCCTTGCAGATGAAAATAGTAATGGAGTTGGAGATGATCACATGATCACATTGAACAGCAGCAAAGGCTTGAGAGGCTGAATGGCCTTCTCCAACTACAACTACAACATGAGCACAGCTCAAGGGTAAAAGTTAGGAAACAATCTGTTGTATGGCCCATCCCCTTTCAGTACTCTGGATTGAAGAGCGTGAAGTTTGTAAAATTAACTCCCTGTAAAAGAGGTACATTTGAAATAATTGGGTGTTACAAATGGTTAAGGGTGCACAGTAAGTTACAGATGCACTCAAATAAAAAGTGGTGAAGATGCTAATTCAAGGGGTCACTGACATTGTTCCCCCAAAGCCAGACCAAGAACACCTTTAGCTCCATGTTCAGTCGGAGGAGAGGCTGGTTCAGGGTCACTGAGCAACCTTCCTTTGACCTGGGTTTTTAAATCTGTCCTTGAGAGTGTTGATGTTGGTCTGATCAAACCTGCTTCATTGCAGTTTAGTAAATTACACACAGAGTTTGGAGACAGTTTAAAATAAAGTGAATCCAAAGTATTTGTTATGTGGAAAACAGAGAGATTCATATCCCATCTGAACATTGATAATTAAGAAAAAATACAATGGTTATTTTCAATGAAAAGCACAAACAAGGGTCCAGATGTTATACAGTTACATACATAGGACAATTCACACAGACTCTTTACTCAGTGCATTTGCAGAGGTTGTGAAGAACCATTGCAGTGTTGGCCACGTGATCTACAACACAAATTCTTTTGAAGTTGTTTCTGGTTTTCTCTTTTTTTCATTGCAATGAGGAAGTACTCCTTCTTTGCAATATCTCTCAATGCTACTCGCAAGCCAGCTTAAACAAGCTCTTAACCAACTGAAACTCCTAATTCAAGAAAGCCAGCTCTCATCTTCCCTCCAGTTAATCTTCAAATTAATCCAGTGAATTTGAAGGACATTTCTGCTTTCCATCAATAGCCGGGCCTGTCCTGTGTCATTTGAACCTTTACCTGCTCTTTCTGCAAGGATTGCTAAGAGAATGCAAAGCACAGCAGGAACAGACCATTCTGCTCATCAAATCTGCTCCTCTCCCTCCAATACAATGATGTCTGATCTTCTGCCTCATCTATATTTTCCTACCTGATCCCAGGGATGGTGGAAAAGTGGTAACGTGATTAAATTAACAATCGAGAGGCCCAGTCTCATGTTCTGGGTCACTCGTTCAAACCCCACTGTGCTATGTAGCACTGTTTACATTCAGTTAATCAAGTCTGGAATTGAAAGTGTCTCAGTGATGGAGACCATGAGAATTGTCACCTACTGTGGGATTCACTGATGCCCTTCAGGGAAAGACATCTGTCATCTTTACCTGCTCCAGTTGACAAGTGACTCCAAAAGCACAACAACGTGACTGTTTCACACCTGCCCTTTATCATGACATGAGTTGAAAAGTGTGGTGCTGGAAAAGCACAGCAGGTCAGGAGCAGGACAGACGACCTATCGAGCATGAGCTCTTCATCAGGAATGAGGGTGTGGCCAAAGGGAGTTGAGAGATAAATGGGAGGGGTGGGGCTGGGGTAGAAGGAAACTGGGAAGGCGATAGGTCAATGAAGGTGGGGAGTGATGGTGATAGGTCAGAGAGGAGGGCGGAGCGGATAGGTGAGAAAGAAGATGGACAGGTAGGACAGTCCAAGAAGGAGGTGCCATGTTGGGGGGTTGGATGTGGGATAAGGTTGGGGGGGAAGGGAAATGAAGAAACTGGTGAAATCGACATTGATGCCATGTGGTTGCAGGGTCCCAAGGTGGAAGATGAGGCATTCTTCCTCCAGGCATCAGGTGGCGCAGGTTTGGCAGTGGAGGAGGCCCAAGACTTGCATGTCCTTGGCAGAGTGGGAGGGGGAGTTGAAGTGTTCAGCCACAGGGTGGTGTTTTTTTTTATTGGCTGTGTCACAAAGATGTTCTCTGAAATGTTCCGCAAGTAGGCATTCACTCTCCCCAGTGCAGAGGAGACCACACCCAGAGCAACAGACACAGTAGATGACATGTGTGGAAGTGCAGGTAAATCTCTGACGGATGTGGAAAGATCCTTTGGGGCCTTGGACGGTGGTGAGTAGGGAGGTGTGGGTGCAAGTTTTACACTTCATGTAGTGGCAAGGGAAGGTTCTGGGAGTGGAGTGTGGAATGGTAGGGGCTGTGGACCTAACAAGGGGGTCGTGGAGGAAATGGTCTCTCTGAAAGGCAGTCAGGGCTGGAGAGGGAAATATATCCCTGGTGGTGAGGGCTGTTTGTAGATGGCAGAAATGGTGGAGCATGATGCTTTGTATCCGGAGGTTGGTGGGGTTGAAGGTGAGGACTGGGAGTGGGGGGTCTGTCCTTGCTGTGCTTGGACTGGTGGGGTGCAAGGGTGGAAGTGCAGGAGATACACTGGAGGACATCGTCGACCACTGGGAGAGGAAATTGTGGTCCTTGAAGAAGGAGGGCATTTGGGATGGTCTGTGTGGTGGAATTGGTCCTCCTGGGAGCAGAAGCAGTGGAAGCAGAGGAATTGGGAGTAAGAGGCAGCATTTTTACAGGAGGCAGAGTGGGAGGAGGTATAATCCAGGTAGCTGTGCAAGTCAGTGGGTTTGAAGTAGATGTCCCCGGTGAGTCTGTTGCCAGAAATGGAAATGGACAGGTCCAGGAAGGGGAGGGAGGTGTCTGAGATGATCCAGGTGAATTTGAGCACAGGGTGGAAGGTATTTGTGAAATTGATGAACTGTTTAACCTCCTTGCAGAAGCATGAGGTGGGCTGATACAGTCAACGATGTAGCAGAAGAAAAGGTGGGGAATGGTGCTGGTGTTGCTGCATAAGATAGACTGTTCCATGAACCCAACAAAGAGGCAGGCATAGCCGACGGCCATGTGGGTCCCCATGGTTTGGAGGAAGTGGGAGGATTGGAAGGAGAAATTGAGTAAGCACCAGTTTAGCCAATCAGATGAGTTTGTCAGTGCAAGCATACTGGTTGGGTTGGTGGAAAGGAAGTAACGGAGGGTCTTGGAGACCTTTGTCATGTCAGATGGATGTGTACTGGGACTGAATGTCCATGGTGGAGATAAGGTGTTGGGGTCCAGGGAAAATACAGTCATGGAGGAGGTGGACGGTGTGGGTGGTGTCCTGAACGTATGTGGGGAGCACCTGAACAAAGAAGGACAGGATGGTATGCAGAGACAAGTTTGGTGGGGCAGGAGCAGCTGAGACAATGGGTAGGCTGGCGCAGTCAGGTTTGTGGATTTTGGGTGGGAGGTAGAATCGGGTGGTGTGACATTCCCAGACAATGAGTTTGGGAGCCTGTGGATGCTATATCCCTTGAAGTGGTGAGGTTGTGGATGGTCTGCGAGATAATAGTTTGGTGGTGAGATGTGAGGTTGTGCTCAGGGAGCAGTAAGAGGAAGTGTATACGAATTGGCACCTGACTTCTACGTTGTACAGGTCAGTGTGCCAAACTCCCACTGCGCCCTCCACTTTGCCCGCTGGTTTGATGGTGTGGTTGGAACAGAGGGAGTGGAGGGCTGCATATTGCAAGGGTGAGAGGTCATCTACTGTGTACGTTACTCTGGGTGTGATCTCCTCTACACTGGGGAGACAGGATGCCTACTTGTAGAACATAGAACATAGAACATAGAACAATACAGCACAGAACAGGCCCTTCGGCCCACGATGTTGTGCCGAACTTCTATCCTAGATTAAGCACCCATCCATGTACCTATCCAAATGCCGCTTAAAGGTCGCCAATGATTCTGACTCTACCACTCCCACGGGCAGCGCATTCCATGCCCCCACCACTCTCTGGGTAAAGAACCCACCCCTGACATCTCCCCGAAACCTTCCACCCTTCACCTTAAATTTATGTCCCCTTGTAACACTCTGTTGTACCCAGGGAAAAAGTTTCTGACTGTCTACTCTATCTATTCCTCTGATCATCTTATAAACCTCTATCAAGTCACCCCTCATCCTTCGCCGTTCCAACGAGAAAAGGCCGAGAACTCTCAACCTATCCTCGTACGACCTATTCTCCATTCCAGGCAACATCCTGGTAAATCTTTTCTGCACCCTCTCCAAAGCTTCCACATCTTTCCTAAAGTGAGGCGACCAGAACTGCACACAGTACTCCAAATGTTGCCTAACCAAGGTCCTGTACAGCTGCAACATCACCTCACGACTCTTGAATTCAATCCCTCTGCTAATGAACGATAATACACCTTCTTACAAACTCTATCCACCTGAGTGGCAACTTTCAAAGATCTATGTACATAGACCCCAAGATCCCTCTGTTCCTCCACCTGACTAAGAACCCTACCATTAACCCTGTATTTCGCATTCTTATTTGTTCTTCCAAAATGGACAACCTCACACTTGGCAGGGTTGAACTCCATCTGCCACTCCTCAGCCCAGCTCTGCATCATATCTAAGTCCCTTTGCAAACAACAAATGCCCTCCTCACTGTCCACAACTCCACCTATCTTCGTATCATCTGCAAATTTACTGACCCACCCTTCGACTCCCTCATCCAAGTCATTAATAAAAATTACAAACAGCAGAGGACCCAGAACTGATCCCTGCGGAACTCCACTTGTAACTGGGCTCCAGGCTGAATATTTACCATCTACCACCACTCTCTGACTTCGACCGGTTAGCCAGTTTTCTATCCAATTGGCCAAATTTCCCTCTATCCCATGCCTCCTGACTTTCCGCATAAGCCTACCATGGGGAACCTTATCAAATGCCTTACTAAAATCCATGTACACTACATTCACTGCTCTACCCTCATCCACATGCTTGGTCACCTCCTCGAAGAATTCAATAAGACTTGTAAGGCAAGACCGACCCTTCACAAATCCGTGCTGGCTGACCCTAATCAAGCAGTGTCTTTCCAGATACTCATAAATCCTATCCCTCAGTACTCTTTCCATTACTTTGCCTACCACAGAAGTAAGACTAACTGGCCTGTAATTCCCGGGGTTATCCCTATTCCCTTTTTTGAACAGGGGCACAACATTCGCTACTCTCCAATCCCCTGGTACCATCCCCGTTGACAGTGAAGACGAGAAGATCATTGCCAACGGTACTGCAATTTCCTCTCTTGCTTCCCACATAATCCTAGGATATATCCCGTCAGGCCCAGGGGACTTGTCTATCCTCAAGTTGTTCAAAATGTCCAACACATCTTCCTTCCTAACAAGTATCTCTTCCAGCTTATCAGTCCGTTTCACACTCTCCTCTTCAACAATACGGTCCCTCTCGTTCGTAAATACTGAAGAGAAGTACTTGTTTAAGACCTCTCCTATCTCTTCTGACTCAATACACAATCTCCCACTACTGTCCTTGATCGGACCTATCCTCGTTCTCGTCATTCTCAGGTTTCTCACACGCATAAAATGCCTTGGGGTTATCCTTGATCCTATCTGCCAAGGATTTTTCATGCCCTCTCTTAGCTCTCCTAATCCCTTTCTTCAGGTCCCTTCTGGCTATCCTGTATCCCTCCACTGCTCTGTCTAAACCCTGTTTCCTCAACCTTATGTAAGCCTCCTTCTTCCTCTTTACTAGACATTCAACCTCCCTCGTCAACCAAGGCTCCCTCACACGACCATTTCTTTCCTGCCTGATAGGTACATACATATCAAGGACACGTCGTATCTGCTCCTTGAAAAAGTTCCACATTTCCACGACATCCTTCCCTGACAGCCTATGCTCCCAACTTATGCTCCTCAAATCCTGTCTTACAGCATCGTAATTTCCCTTCCCCCAATTGTAAAATCTACCTTGTAGTGCGCACCAATCTCTCTCCATAACCAAGGTGAAAGTCACAGAATTGTGGTCACCATCACCAAAATGTTCACCCACTAACAAGCCCATGACTTGTCCCGGTTCATTACCGAGTACCAAATCCAATATGGCCTCCCCTCTGGTTGGACAATCTACATACTGAGTTAGAAAAGCTTCCTGGACACACTGCACAAACACCGCCCCATCCAATCTACTTGATCTAAAGAGCTTCCAATCAATATTTGGGAAGTTGAAGTTGCCCATGACTACGACCCTGTGGCTTCTGCACCTTTCCAAAATCTGTTTCCCAATCTGTTTCTCTACATCTCTGCTGCTATTGGGGGGCCTATAGTAAACACCCAACAAGGTGACTGCTCCTTTCCTATTTCTGACTTCAGCCCATACTACCTCCAAAGGCAAATCCCCCTCGAACTGCCTTTCTGCAGCCGTTATACCATTTCTAATTAGCAATGCCACCCCCTCCCTCCTTTTTTACCACCCTCCCTAATCTTACTAAAACATCTGTAACCAGGAACCTCCAACCATTCCTGTCCCTCATCTATCCACGTTTCCGTGATGGCCACAACATCGTAGTCCCAGGTACCGATCCACGCCTTAAGTTCACCCACCTTATTTCTGATACTCCTTGCGTTGAAGTATACGCACTTGAGCCCATCTCTGTGTCCGCAAGTATTCCCTGTCAGTGCTACCTTCTCCACAGCCTCCCTACAATCTTGGACATCCTGACACACAGCTAGCTTACTTGCTGGACTACAAGTCCGGATCCCATCTCCCTGCCAAATTAGTTTAAACCCCCCTGAAGAGTGCTAGCAAACCTACCCCCCAGGATATTGGTGCCCTTCTGGTTCAGGTGCAACCCGTCCTGTTTGTACAGGTCCCACCTTCCCCAGAATGCAGTTCAATTGTCCAAATACCTGAAGCCCTCCCTCCTACACTATCCTTGCAGCCAAGTGTTCAACTGCACTCTCTCCCTATTCCTTGCCTCACTGTCACGTGGCACCGGCAACAACCCAGAGATGCCGACTCTGTCTGTCCTAGCTTTTAGCTTCCAGCCTAACTCCCTGAGCTCTTGAATGACCTCCCCACCCCTCTTCCTACTTATATCGTTGGTGCCAATGTGTACCACGACTTCTGGCTGCACACCCTCCCCCTTAAGGATTCTGAAGACACGGTCTGAGACGTCTCGGACGCTGGCACCCGGGAGGCAACAAACCATCCGAGAGTCTCGCCCATGTCTACAGAACCGCCTGTCCGTCCCTCTAACTATAGAGTCTCCTATAACTAGCGCTCTCCTCCTCTTCCCCTTTCCCTTCTGAGTCTCAGAGCCAGACCTCACGCCACAGACACCTTCACTGCAGCTTACACCTGCAAGGCTGTCCCCCCCAACAGTTTCCAAAGCTGCATACTTATTTTTTAGGGGAACGACCACAGGGGAACCCTGCACTGCCTGTTTCTTCCCCTTCCCACCTCTAACTGTTACCCAGCTACCTCTGTTCTCTGGCGTAACTATGTCCCTGTAGCTTCTATCAATCACCCTCTCAGCCTCTCGAATAATCCTCAGTTCATCCAACTCCAGTTCCAGTTCCCTAACTCGTTCGGTGAGGAGCAGGATCTGACTGCATTTCCTGCAGACGAAGTCGGCAGGAGTATCGGTGGTCACCCCTACCTCAAACATCCTGCAGGAGGAACATTCCACCGCCTGCGCTGCCATGACTGTACACTTTGTCTCCAAAACAAGAACACTGAGTCAATTGTGGAATGCTTTAGAGAACATCTCTGGGACACATGTACTAAAAAACCCCACTAGCCTATGGCTGAACACTTTAACTCTCCCTCCCACTCCAACAAGGACATGCAGGTCCTGGGCATCCTCCACTGCCAAACTCTAGCCAGCTGACGCCTGGAGGAAGAACGCCACATCTTCTGCCTTGGAACCCTCTAACCACATGGGATCAATGTCAATTTCACCAGTTTCTTCATTTCTCCTCTCCCCACCTCACCCTAGTTCCAGCCTTCCAACTTGGCACCGTCCTCTTGACCTGTCCTAGCTGCCCATTTTCCTTCCCATCTATCTGTTCCATCCTCCTTTCCAAACTATCACCACCTCCATCCAGCTATTGTATTCCCAGCTATCTTCCCCCAGCCCCACCCCCACCCCCACTTCCATTTATCTCTCAGCATCCTTGGGTCACCCCCTCATTCCTGATGAAGAGCTTATGCTCAAAACATCGAACCTTCTGCTCCTCAGATGCTGCCTGACCAGTTGTGCATTTCCAGCATCACATGTTTTGACTCTGATCTCCAGATTCTGCAATCCTCACTTTCTCCTCCATCATGACATAGCATGTTACTCATTTCAAGAAGAGTTAGGGATGAGCAACAAATGCTGATCTTGCCAGGGATGTCCACATCGCATGAAAATATAACAATTTTAGAAACCTTAACTTCCTGAGAGACTAAAAATCTGTATCTAGAATATGCTCAAGATGTGAGCACTTACAGATCTCTGGGGTCCAGAATTTGAAAGATTTGCTATTGGTCAGGAAGTGTCTCCACATCTCTATTCAAAATAATCAACCCCTTATTCAGAGAATATGTGCCCCTGACTTCATCCCACCCTGCAGCCAGGAGGGAAAGCAGCCTGTCAGTGTCTATTATGTGATGGAACAGCATTCTTCCACACTCCCAACATTACAGACACGTTCTACTCAATCTTATGTCAAAGGCCAACTCTCCTCACTAATCCCTACTCCACCCCCACCCGACCCAACACCCCCACCCCTCACCCCAGCCCTTATTTCACCCTCTCTCGGGTAAGCTTGGATATGAGGGCAAACTATGTAGTCCTCCTTTGGGTATCTAATCTAGTCATATACTTCAGTTTGTTGAGAGCATTAAAATTACAAGAAATGAAACTAAAATAATGAAGCTGTTTAATAATTGCAGGAGATGTGTAAATGCTTGCATTATGGATTCCTAAAATATACTATTTTACAATTTCAGAATAAAAGGTGTGAGTTTCGTGTTCAGTATTGAGAGAGGTGAGCGGGTAAAGATTGCAGATCGTGACCACTCACTCCCTCCATTGAGCTCATTCTTCAACACACCTCAAAAGGTTAAAAGCACCTCACAAACACATGAAAAGAATGATTCCTGCTCTATCTGAGCATTCATTCCATTTCACTCTTCACTAAAATCATCTTCAGTATTTTTACTTTGATTTTACACAATTATTTAGTTATCTGTCCTGCTTTAAACATTTGAATAAAAATAAAATCCCTGCCATTCTAAAATGCCTTAAATAAATCTCCAATTGGTTCAACCCCTGGTCCAAAGTATGTTTGTTTTGTTCGACGCAGTTACATGAGACACTGAAGTCAGTCTTCTCAAATCAGCTCATTGATTCCCTGCTAATGACAAAATCCAAGGCAGGCAAGGGTCTCAAATGACGAAGACGAGTCCATATGAACCTTCAGCGGGAAAGTATGAGAACGAGGTTCGGGAGTTCAGAATTCGGGTGTTCTTGGTCACCAGGACAGTTTAATTTTGTTGAGTTTAACAAGGGAGAACCTCCTGCTAAGTTTGGGGAGGAATCTAAGTTAAATGAAATGGGGAGGTCTCTCTGACTTCTGCTCAGCTCACATCCTGAGAGACAATGCTGCTGGCGAGTGGGCTCATGGGGTGACCAGATTCCTAGGCTTTCAAAGGGACTGTCCCAGTTTCTCAAACTCTGCTGAGTTCCTGATAATTTCCCGAAAATAGTACAAATAGCTCAGTTCTCATCTCTTCCCTAGCTGAGAATGTAATCTGGGTCTTAGGAGAGAGTCAGTCTGACATAATTGGTTTTTTTTCCCTGGAAGCCCCCATTACTTCACCTAGCACTGTACACAGTGAATCCTATATCCTGGAAGAGACTTCACAGTAAGGTAGAACGTTTTCAAGGTCAGCATCCTGTATCACCCCTGCCAATACTCAGCCTCTCTCCTCAGCCTTCACCTCACCCCTGCCAGAGAAAGTAGGAGCAGGAGGAGGCCATTCAGCCCTTCGAGCCTACTCTGCCATTCAATATGAAGATGGCTAATTAATTATCTAACTCACTATCCTGTTTTTGCTTTCTCTTCCCCCAAGCTTTTTGATCTCTTTAGCCCTAAGAAATATGTCTAACTCCTTCTTGAAAATAGTTAATGTTTTAGTTACAACCACTTCCTGTGGCAGAGAGTTCCACAGGCTTCCCAATCGCTGGGTGAAGACATTTATTGTTATCTCAGTCCTAAATTGCCTACTCCATATCCTTGGACTGTGAGCCCTCGTTCTGGACACCAAAGGAGCTGTCTTTAGCACCGAAAGGCCCCTTTGTGGATGACCTTTTAGAAACAAAGTGTAGAAGGTCACCAACTCCAGCTGGAGATAGTCCGGAAAGTGTTATCATGTGACTATTACCCCCGCCACCCCCATTCCCCACCCACCCACATTTCAATGTCCAACCTTGAGACTCCTCCCACTGGTCACCCAATGTGTTAATCTTCAGCGATGCCCCTCTTTCCCATGCCTGTTAAACTCATCTTGGTTTCTCACTTAAAAATCTGGTCACCTTATGGACTCTGCCCAGAGACTTCAATCTGTCAGGAAGCTGCACCCTGGAAATTCAGGAATAGTTATCAAGCAGAAATATCAATAAGCGATTGTGATGACCCATTATCCCTGGTGCTGCTGATTTTGGAGTTAATGGTAGCAAACACTGCTCCTCATCACATGCAGAAGAATTGATTTCTCTTCTCTATGCATATTTAATGGTAGCGTACTCAGTTGACTCCTCAGTCATCACCATAACTTGTCCTGCGGTTTTCTTTCGGAAGAACTGGATATCAGCGTAATACAGCTCCCCTTCCTCCAACTGAAACACAATGGAAGATACAGAATTTTTACTACAGCTAGTATCAAGCCCCTTCTGCACCCACTCTCCGCACATACTGCACCAGAGAACAAACTCTTCAACCGCTCGTCAGGGACAAAGTCTGGATCCGATCGTTGGGTGTGAAGGTCCCATCAGGCTTTCAGCTAAAGGTACAGGCCCTTTGAACAGCTCCAGAAGCTTCTCTTTGATGAACCTACAGCCCTTCCTCCTAGCAGAAACAGTGCCAGCTGGGGTACTGAAATGGAGGAAGGGCAGTTCAAATAATCATTTTGCCAGTAAAGGAACCTGCGTATTGCTAATTAAAGATCATTTTAACAAAGTTTCCTGTTCAAATGCACTCATAAGGACATTCCACAAGAATACAAATAATGCCATCCAATATTAAAACTACAGGAGAGGAGCGTGCTGAACTCTGATTGTTAGAAGGGTTGTCAGGGAGAGTATATCCAATGGTACTGATTGACAGTTAACTGCCAGGCTTTGTTAAATTTAAAACCAATCAGGTTGAAGCTGACTGGTCAATGAACCAGCATGAATGTCACATTTCTTGCTAATTTGAATCAAATAAAAGAGTAAGGGCATCCTTTTGGCTTCAAAGAACATTGGTCCTGTGTATCGATACGCATAGCTTCCTGTAAAGGCAAGTACAGCACACTACAGGCCCGGTGAACTGGGCTGTCAGTGAAATTCCTCACATATTCTGGATTATCCAGCAAATAGTGTCCAACATGAACATTAACATCTACCATCAGACAAGATTCTGCAATGGGGAGGCTCAGGAGAGCTCTCAGCTGTCCTCCACAGGTGCATTGTAGGTGGCTTGCCCAAATACTGATAAAAGACACTAGCTGGAGGGTAAACTGAGGGTGAGGGTAAACTGAAGATGAGGGGGACTGTGCAGGAGCTTCCATTCAGGGAGCTCGAGCAAGAAAGGAGTCAGCATAGTATAGAGAGGCAATCACTGCATGAAGAAGAAGAGGCGAAGGATTTCAGAATTTTCCATCACACTGGTCAAAGTTTTTCCCATTTTCAGATCACATGAGATGGGGGCAAAAGTAGACCATTCTGCCCATCAAGTCTGTTCTGCCATTCAATGAGATCATGGCTGATTTAATAATTCTCAGTTCCACTTTCCTGCCTTTTCCCTCATAATCCTTGATTCCCTTCCTTCATAAAAGTCACTTGTATAGTTTAAACTTCGGTTTTCCAAACCATAGACAACACAAATCAAATCCGAGAGCCTGACCTCATAAGGCATGAGAAAACACACTCTAGTTGCAAGACATTGGCTGCAATCTGTGGCTGAGGCTGTCTGTACCTGCAGACTGATTATAAACTATTTCACATAAACAAAACCTTTTCCACCAAAACCGAGCATGTTTGGTTCGGCACCCAGTGCTAGTTTGCTCCGCACACAGCTCTCCACCACTTTCCCGTGCGCAGTGTTGGCATTGGGTAATAAATGCTGAGCTAACCCATGAATCTCCATTCATGTGAAGGAATAAAGAAAAAACATTGATAAAGGGAACATTTCAAACCCCTCCCAACAGGGTGACCAATAAGGTGGGACCAAACAACAGAAGAAGAGAGCAGGGATGGAGGAGGAAGCAACTTTGACAAACCTTAGACAGAGTTACCTCAGAGTTAAGGGAGAATTCAGAGGCCTTGCTCTGCAATATAAGGGAATGATTCTGAAAGAGTTAATGTTGCAATCGCACTAAGCTCCACCCAATCTCATTTGTCACACATTCTTGGATAGAAAATATTAGTCTTGAATGAGATCCCAGTTGGGCCACACTTAGTTCCAGACTACTTGAAGATGGTCAGTGTAACTTGTACCAATTGTTATCATGTTATAAACTATCTTTCCTTGTTTAAGGCAAGGCCCTCTTCAAGTTTAGAACCCGTAGCACTTATGATTAGACAAGCCTTTGAACACAGCATAGCAAACAAGATTATGAAGAGAGGTTGGATTGATTAGGACAATATTGCTGGAGTTTCATAGAATGAGAGGTTTGTCATAGAAACATTTAATAGTTTGATTGGATAAGATGCAGGAAGGATGTTCCCAATAACCTGGGAGTCCAAATCAAGAATCACAGTCAGGAATCACAGTCAAAGGGTAAACCATTCAGAACTGAGGTGAGGAGAAATGTCTTCACCCACAGAGTTGGGAGCCTGTGGAGTTCTCTAACACAGAAAGTGGTTGAAGCCAAACATTACATATTTTGAAGGAGCTAAACATAGGTCTAAAGGGATCAAATGGTAAAACGAGAGAACAGGCGATTGAGTTGGATGTTCAGTCATGATAATCTTGAATGGCACAGCAGGCTCAAAGGGCTGAATGGCCTACTATGGCTCCGACTTTCTATGCGTCTACGATTGAAGACAGTGATCTAGCTCAACCATCGAAATTCAAAATATTACAGGTCCTTGATCAGGACTGGAGCATTTTATCATTCCATTCAGAATGGCTTCCTGATGATTTGAAGCGATGATCTTTCCAGCGAGGTTTTTGTGGCTCAGCAGATCACTGAGTAATACTTACAGGGTCTGGCTGGTAGGGTCTGGGGTACTCCAACCAGCTCCACAGGAGTGGGGAGGAGGCTCAGGTTTAAATGGAACTGGTGGGTCACAATCAAGGAAGGGGTCGCACCTGACACTAGAAAGGTCACATGACCAGAGAATACAGCTAGTCACAATACACCTTAGCAACTTGTTCTCCCTCTCTCAAGGTTTATCCAGAATCAGGAGCCATGAGATTACAACTGGAGTTAGAGGTTGCTCAGGGATAATGTCAGCAAACAATTCCATAGAGGTTAGTAGAATGGGAATCTGGAATTCTTCATCTACAAAAAGTAAAGCAGGAAGTCCATGGCACATTTGAAAATGGACACTGATCTTCGTTTTGTGTTAGACAAGATCAAGGCAGCTAAATACAATTCTCATACAGGTCAGCCATGATCTCTTTGAATGGACCAACAGTCCAAAGGCTTGAATTCGACATGATCATGGCTGATCATCCAGCTCCGTCCCCTGTTCCTGCTTCCTCCCCATAGCCTTTGATCACTTCAGCCTGAAGAATGAGATCTATCTCCTTCTGGATAATATTCAATGTTGTGACCTTAACCACTTTTCATTTTCGTATGTTACCCCATTCCGAATAATTAATGCACAAGATACTTGTTAAACCTCAGTTGGAATATTGCATACAGTTGTGGGTGTCACATTAAAGGAAAGATGTGAATGCAATGGAGAGAGAGAGCATTCCTGATTTACAAGAACAGTTTCAGGGATGAGAAACTTCAGCAATCAGGACAGTTTGAAGAAGTTGAGACAATTCGGAAATCTGATAGAGGATTTCAAAATCATGAACAGGTTGGACAGAGCAGATAAGGAGAAGCTGTTTCTGCTCATAAAAGAATCACGAATGGGAGGGCATAGATTGAAAGAGAAAAAAACTTTTTCACATAATGCGTGACCAGAGTGTTGAATGCACTGCCTAGAAATGTAATGGAAGCAGGTTCAATTGAGGCACTTAGAGAGGCACTGGATGGTTATTTGAGATAATGTGAAAGGGTATGGTTAGAAAGCTGATCAGCACTTGGTAATGACGCATGTTTGAAGAGTTGGAGCAAGCTCAATGGGCCAAATGCCCCCTTTCTGCACCGTAACAATTCTGTAATCCTGTGATGTGTGCTTCGATCCAAGCTGTCGGAGGTTAAATAGTAACTCAGCGCCATTACTGGAATACCTGCACACACTGTTTCCCTGTAAAAGTGGTTCCTTCACAACATCACAGCTAACATTGAAAAGAATGAAGGCAAACCAAACAGGGTTACAGAGAGAGAACTGTAATGGATGGTAACAGGATGATAACTGTTTATGTTCAATACTTACTGGAGTAGGGGCCTGTTCGTTTTTCTGCACTTTTTCTGAAAGAAAATAAGAATTTCCAAGTTTATTTTCACTGTCATTTCTGGCTGATAATAACAGGAAAACAGGATCGTTGACAAAAATATTGAGTTATACTGAATGTCTGATGACTAGCTATACATTCGATGGTCCATACTAAGGGACTACAGCACTGTCAGAGGGACAGTGCTGAGGGACTACCGTACTGTCAGAAGATCAGTAATGAGGGAGTGTTGCACTGTCAGAGGGTCAGTGCTGAGGGACTGCTGCACTATCAGAGGGTCAGTACTGAGGCAGTGCTGCACTGTCAGAATGTCAGCACTGAGGGAGTGCTGCACTGTCGGAGGATCAACACTGAGTGAGTGCTGCACTGTCAGAGGGTTAGTACTGAGGAAGTGCCGCACAGACAGAGGGTCAGTATTGGGGAGGGGGAGGCCGCACTGTTGGAGGGCCAGTAGTGAGGGAGTGCCGCACTGACAGAGGGTCAGTACTGAGGAGGCATTGCTCTGTCGAAAGGTCAGTATTGAGGGAGTGCTGCACTGTCAGAGGGTCGGTACTGAGGAAGCATTGCTCTGTCGAATGGTCAGTGCTAAGGGAGTGCTGCACTGTCAGAGGGTCAGTGCTGAGGGACTGCTGCACTGTCAGAGGGTCAGTGCTGAGGGACTGCTGCACTGTCAGAGGGTCAGTACTAAGGGACTGCTGCACTGTTGGGAGAGCCACTTGAAAAGGAATGGTCTTCCCCTTCCTTCTGTGCTCCAGTTTTGCTCGGTCCCTCATCCTTGATCCTAACAAATGATTGGCTACAGGTGCTGAAGCAGACTTGTTTCACTGATGACTTCCATCCCAATCTCAGGGTTAGGCATATTCCTGTGGCCTGATAGAGGGAGCATACCTCTACGACTGTCTGTCTGATGTCTTCAAGATGAGTGCTTGAAAATAACATTGGGCAGAAAAACCATTTTACTGATATTTCATAATTAATATTAAGCAATCGATATCACCTGGAATGATCATTACTGTGGATTTGAATTTGTTTTCTTACCACTGACTGTTGCATAGACTGTATTAAGCTCTTCTTCAGAGGTCCTGTTTGATATGGTGCAGAAATATAAAGTCAATGATTTAATATCAGGACTGCAGAAGGAGAAAAGAATGTCAAAGTGATGGAGAAAGCCCGTTATTCTGTCAAATAAACCTTGCACATGTTGGAAGGTGCCGACTGGTGCCTACTTCTCCCATCATGATAGCTTTAGGTTTAACAAATCAAAGCTGTTCCCATTGGCTGATGGAACAAGGACTGGCAGGTGCATATTGAAGGATTTGGATGAGAAAAGCAGAGTGGATCTGAGGAAGATCTCTGTAACCAGGGGTGGGAATGACCAGAACACGGGTGCCTGTGAGGAGAGTGGAAGGGGAGAGAATGAATGATTTCAAAAAGAGATTAGAAGGGCACTTGAGGGAAATGATCTTGCACAGTTATAGGACAGAGCAGGGAGTTACATTGATGAGATTGAGCCACATTGAGCTAGTATGGATGTGATGGGAAGAATAGCCTACTTCTTTTCTGTAAATGACTTGAGACATGAAAGGATGTATTTGAGTGTGACCAACAAATTTCTTCAGATACACCAAAACTTAATGTTAGCAGCTGAGAGACTAAGCTAGAGAGGATTGAGGTTTGTAAAGAAGAGGTGTTAGCAGTTCTGGAGAGTATGAAAATAGATAAGTCCCCTGCGCCAGTTAGGATATATCCTAGGATTCTCTGGGAAGCTAAGGAGGAGATTGCAGAATGTTTTGCTTTGATCTTTGTGTCATCATTGTCGACAGAAATAGTGCCAGAAGACTGGAGGATAGCAAATATCTCCTTGCTCAAGAAGGGGAGTAGAGACAACTCTGGTAATTATAGACCAGTGGACCTTACTTTAGTTGTGGGTAAAGTGTTGGAAAGAATTGGAAAAGCTAGGATTTATAATCATCTAGAAAGGAATAAATTGATTAGGGATAGTCAACACAGTTTTGTGAAGGGTAGGTTGTGCCTCACAAACCTTATTGAGGTCCTTGAGAAAGTGACCTAATATATGGATGAAGGTAAAGCGATTGATGTGGTGTACATAGATTTCAGTAAAGTGTTTGATAAGGTTCCACATGGTAGGCTATTGCAGAAAATATGGAGGCATGGGATTCAGGGTGATTTAGCGATTTGGATCAGAAATTAGCTAGCTGAAAGAAGACAGTGGGTGGTGGTTGATGGGAAATATTCATCCTGGAGTTCAGTTACTAGTGGGGTACCGCAAGGATCTGGTTTGGGGCCACTGCTGTTTGTCATTTTTATAAATGACCTGGATGAGGGTGGAGAAGGATGGGTTAGTAAATTTGTGGATGACACTAAGGTCAGAGGAGTTGTGAATAGTGCCGAAGGATGTTGTCAGTTACAGAGGGACATAGATAAGCTGCAGAGCTGGGCTGAGAGGTCACAAATGGAGTTTAGTGTGGAAAAGTGTGAAGTGATTTACTTTGGAAGTAGCAACAGGAATACAAAGTACTAGGCTAATGGTAAGATTCTTGGTAGTGTAGATGAGCAGAGAGATCTCAGTGTTCATGTACAAAGATCCCTGAAAGTTGCTAGGGTTGATAAGGTTGTTAAGAAGGCCTACGGTGTGTTAGTTCTTATTATTAGTCACGAGTTTCAGAGTCATGAGGTCATGCTGCAAGTGTACAGAACTGTGGTGTGGCCGCATTTGGAATATTTCATACAGTTCTGGTCCCCACTTTATAGGAAGGATGTGGAAGCTTTGGAAAGAGTTCAGAGGAGATTTACTTAGGTGTTGCCTGATATGGAGGGATGAAATTATGAGGAAAGGCTGAGGGATTGAGGCTGTGTTCATTAGAGGGAAGAAGGTTGAGATGTGACTTAATAGAGACAGATCAGATAATCAGAGGGTGGATGGGGTGGACAGTAAGAGCCTTTTTCCTCAGATGGTGATGGCTAGCGTGAGGGGACATAGCTATAAATTGAGGGGTGATAGATATAGAACAGATGGAACTGTGTAGGTTAGATGGGTATCAGATTAATTTCACAGGACGGTGCAACATTGAGGGCCAAAGGACTTGTACTGCATTCTATGTTCTATGTCAAAGGTAGTTTCTTTACTCAGAGAGTAGTCCGGGCATGGAACGCACTGCCTGCAACAGTAGAAGACTGGCCAACTTTAGGAGCATTTAAATGGTCATTGGATAAACATATGGATGAAAATAGAATAGTGCAGGATACATGGGCTTCAGATTGATTTCAGAGATTGGCACAGCAAGAGCTGAAGGGACTATATTGCGCTATACTGTTCCATGTTCTATGTTCTAACAGCCCAAGAATTTCTGAAAGTTGAGTCAATGCCGGGATCAGTGTTGTTCAAGGTTGCCTTGTGGATGTGGTCAGGAATATAGATGGACTGCTTCATTCTGCTGTGACCTTTCTCCTGGTTGTTGTGATAATGTCATGAAGGAGCTCCTAGAAAGCACCATTTGTGCCGAAGGAGTCATCTTCCCAGACTGCCTTCACTTTCAGATAGCATCAGCACAATGGGCTGAATTAAAACTTCGGAAACAGCAGCGAATTGCTGGGCACTGTTCTGAATGTTGATCAGAACAGGAGCTCCTGATCAACCAGTGTACAATGTCTAGCGTCCATTAATGCTATCAGCAACTTTGGCAAACTCATGATAGAGAAATAGTTTGGTGCAGTCTATCAAAAATTATAAATCAGAATTTATGTTCAAACAAAACAATCACCAGTCACAACTCCCAAAAACCAAACATCAGGAATTAACAACACCTCCTCAAGAGTGGCTCCAACTGAAATCACAGCTCACCTCCGTGACTGAGCTGAGAATAACAGTTTGTTACTTGGACACTTGTTATCATGCTTATTGTTTATTCCCATGGATTACAAATGTGTAAAATTCCTTCTTGTACATTGTCTGCACAAAAAAGTTACAGTGATCTTAAAAAGCACCTTGCAGATTGTAGAAGAACTAGGGCAGCTAATATATGGGAACACCTGCAAGTTCCCCTCCAAGCCACTCCCCATCCTGACTTGAAAATATATCACTGCTCCTTCAGTGTCGCTGGGTCAAAATTCTGGAATTCCCTCCCTTAGGGCATTGTGGGTCTATGTACAGCACGTGGTCTGCAGTGGCTCAAGAAGGCAGCTCATCACCACCTTCTCAAGGCAACTAGAGACGGAGCAATAAATGCTGGACCAGCCTGTGAGACCCACATCCTGTGAGTGAATAAAAATAATGCAGAAGAGATGGTTCTAAAGATGGATAGAGAGGGCCGGGAAAGAGGGGAAAAAACTGATAGAGAAGTTGATGGTGAACTCCAGAAATCATAGACACATGTTTTGAAATTCAAAACGCTAATAGCCATCTGAAAAATTGCAGCGCATCATAGGTCTGGGTAAGTTTACATTCATTAGGCTCCTGTAAGTGGGAAAATGTCTTTGACACCGTTGCCAAAGTGCTGATGTCATCCATGTACCCATCAATATTTAATTCAAGATTATAATCCGGTGAGATAGGGAATGCGATTGTATTTACCCTTCTGGTTTTGATAGGGATTGAAAACAGGCCCATTTCTTCATGTAAAGAAGTACGATGAGAAAGATGCAGAGTAAGAGAACAAATGCCAGGGTGGCACCAATGATGATCATTAATAACCAATTTCCAGGTTGTTCTGTAAAATACCAAAATCAAGGTTTAATGTAACATCAGCAACACAAATCAAGTTAGCCAATGGATATCTGTCCTTTGGAACAGCCAGCTTCATACAGGAGTGATGGAAAAGCAGAGCTCTCTCTCATGTGGATAGGACTGCCCTGAGGGATGTACCACATGTGGGGCGTGTACAGAAGGAGGACAACACTAAGAAACAGACAGGACAAAAAAACTGCTGTTGGTGACCACTGCCTTTCAAAGGAACTGTTACATTTGTTATGGACCAGGCCAGGCCTCCTCAAAATATTTCAAGAAAGTAGCCTAGACCCTAACTTTTCTCGTTTTTTCAAACAGGTGGAAAGTGGACATACCAGGAGTGATGCAGCTGCCCAATCATTCAGTTTTAAACAAAACAGCATTTATTCATACACAAACACAAGAAAACAGAATTTAGAATAATATAACTATTTGAAACCCAAATTGACTCTATCGCAACAGAATGATGCTGTTCTGAATACCAGCAACATTCCCATAAATACTCCTTGGCAGAAAGGTAATTTCATAGAACATAGAACAGTTCAGCATAGTACAGGCCCTTCAGCCCTCGACACTGTGTTGGCCTTTTATCTATTTAAGGTCAGACTAACTCACATACACTTAATTCCATGTACTACCTTACATGTGCCTATCCAAGAGTCGCTTAAATATCCCTAATGTCACTGACTCTACTACCACTGCTGGCAGTGCTTTCCACGTACCTGCCATGCTCTTTGTAAAGAACCTACCTCTGATATCTGCCCTAAACCTTTTCCCAATTATCTTGAAATTATGCCCCTTCATGATAAACATTTCTGCCATGGGAAATAGTATCTGGCTATCCACTCTATCTATGCCTCCCAACATCTTGTACGCCTCTGTCAAGTCATCTCTCATCCTTCTTCACTCCAATGAGAAAAGCCCCAGCTTCCTCAACCTCTCTTCATAAGACAAGCCCTCTAGTCCAGGCAGCATCCTGGTAAATCTCCTCTGCACCCTCTCTAAAGCTTCCACATCTTTTCTATACGGAGCTGACCAGTAATAGGGCGGCACAGTGGCTCAGCACTTACCACTACTGCCTCACAGCACCAGGGTCCCAGGTTCAATTCCAGTCTTGAGCAACTGTTTGTGTGGAATTTTCACATTCTGCATGGGTTTGCTCCGGTCCAAAGATTTGCAGGTTAGGTGAATTGGCCATGCTAAATTGCCCATAGTGTTAGGTGCGTTAGTCAGAGGGAAGTGGATCTGGTTGGGTTACTCTGCGGAGGGTCAGTGTGGACTGGTTAGGCCGAAGGGCCTGTTTCCACACTATAGGGAATCTAATTATGTAGGGGGCATGGGGGCACAGTGGCACAGTGGTTAGCACTGCTGCCTCACAGCGCCAGAGACCCAAGTTCAATTCCCACCTCAGGCGACTGACTGTGTGGAGTTTGTACGTTTTCCCCGTGTCTGCGTGGGTTTCCTCTGGGTGCTCCGGTTTCCTCCCACAGTCCAAAGATGTGCAGGTCAGGTGAATTGGCCATGCTAAATTTCCCATAGTGTTAGGTAAGGGGTAGGGGTAGTGGGTAAGGGGTAGTGGGTAAGGGGTAGGGGTAGTGGGTAGGGGGTAGGGGGTAGGGGTATGGGTGGGTTGCGCTTCGGCAGGTCGGTGTGGACTTGTTGGGCCGAAGGGCCTATTTCCACACTGTAATCTAATCTAATCTAAATCTACTGAGCACAATATTCAGGTTCTTACAGGAGAGATGTAAGAGAGAGGGGATCAACGTGGAACTGTTTCTTTTGGTCCAGCAGCCTCTCTGGGTTCCCAGCTAAAACCTGACCAGTAGCTGCAAATAAAATAGCCAGACTGCTGAGCCCAAACCAAACCCTGAACTGAGAGAACGGGCCACTCCCCTTTCATTGTCCATGTGTTTTTAAAAAAACACTTAAAAGCTCCTTCAAGTAGCTAAACCCAGACCTATCTGTCTTAATGACCCCTCTGAAAAAAACCCAAAGACAACATAACCTTGTTAAAGGAGCAGCATTATCATACATTTTAATTCCTGTTAATTTCCCTAAACCTAATATTTATCCACTAGGCTGCATCATACAGTGCAGTTGTAATCTGGAGCAGAAAATCAAGATTCTTAATTTTGCTATTTCTCTCTTTTGCACTGAAACAGCAAGACGGATTGGTGTGACATTGGTGGCAGGAGGCAGGTCAACCAATGGGAAGCTCATTGACCATGTCTGCTGTCTCTGAAAGGTCCTGCGCCCAGATTGAACTTGTGCTATCACAATCTTTGGAATGTTATCGATGAAAAGCAGCTGTCTGAGTCTGATTATTAAAAGCTGAATCGACACGAGTATAGTACTGTTTTGTGGAATAATACAGGAATGCCAATGCACAAAATAGGAACAGGACAGGCCATTCACTAATACAACAGCTGATCTGTTTGTGATTCAAATTCCACATTTCTATTTATTCCTGATAACATAAAATTCCCTGCCTCATAAGAATCGATCCTCCTCTGCCTGAAAGAAATTTCAGTGACCCCCCACATCCACTGCATTCCAGGCAAAGAGTTCCAAAGTCACACAATGGTCGGAGGGAACTGTGCCCCACCCCCAATCTCTGCCCTAAGAGGGCAATAGTTAATTTTACTTCAATGTCTCCTAGATCTTGACTCAGCCACAAAAGGAAACATCCTTTCCACATCCACCTTGTCAAGATCATTCAGAACCTTATGCACTTTAATTAAATCCCCCTCACTCTTCTAAACTCTGTGGAAACAAAAGCAAAAATTTTACATACACTGGATATCTGACAAATAACAGAGTATGCTGGAGAAACTCAGCAGGTCTGGCAGCATCGTTGAACAGAGAAACAGAGTTAATATTATGCTCCAGGAACCCTTCTGTAGAATGAAGAAAGAGTCATGTTGGACTCAAAACATTGACTCTGTTTTTCCCTCCACCGACGCTGCCAGACCTGCTGAGTTTCTCCAGGATTTCAAGTGGAAAAAAAATCCACTTTTTTTAGTCCTTTGTCATAAAATAGCCAATTTATTCTTGAGGTCAGTCGAGTAAGCCACCTCTTAACTACCTCCAATACATTTATTTTCTTATATGAGGAGACTAGAGCGCACACAGTATTCAAGATGTTCTGGTCACCCTGTTATAGGAAGGATATTATCAAGCTCGGGAGGATTCAGAAAAGATTTACGAGGGTGTTGCTGGGAATGGCAGATTTGATTTATAAAGAGAGACCAGATAGGCTGAGACCTTTTTTCACTGGAGCCTAGGAGGTTGAGGGGTGACCTTATAGAGATTTATAAAATCGTGAGGGCAAGGATAAGGTGAATGACAGGTGTCTTTTCCCTAAGGTGGGGGATTTCAAGACCAGGCAGCACATTGTTAAGGTGAAAGGAGAAAGATTCAAATCAGATATGAGAAGCAAACTCTTTACACAGAAAAGGGTGAGTGTGTGGAATGAACTTCCAGAGGAAGTGATGACTACGGATACAATTGCAACGTTTCAAAGATATTCGTATTAGTACATGAATAAGAAACATTTGGTTTTTTTTATCTTTATTCTGTTTCCACCACCAGGAAGAAAGGAAACACCCGAGTGGCCAGTGACAAGCAGTGCCCCTCACATCAAAGGGCAATGCTGTGTGATCAAACAGTGAAGGGGAGGGCACGGGTTAAATCAAAATAGAGTTGGGGGAAATAATGCACTCAATTCCTTACGATGCCCACCTCTCCCTGAACAACTCCAGGGTGTTGGTGGACACCGCGTGCTCCTTCTCCAAGGACACCCGGGCTCTAACGTAACCCCGGAAGAGGGGCAGGCAGTCGGCCCTAACGACCCCCTCCATGGTCCACTGCCTGGACCTGTTGATGGCCAGTTTGGCCAGGCCCAGGAGCAGACCCACGAGGAGGTCTTCAGACCTGCCCTCCCTCCTCCGTACCGGGTGCCCGAAGATCAGGAGCGTGGGACTGAAGTGCAACCAAAAGCAGAGGAGGAAGTTTTTAAGAAAATCAAAAAGGGAGTGCAAACGCCCACACCCAATATACACATGGTCCACGGACTCCACAGCGCCACAGAACAAGCAGTTGGGCTGGGAGTCCGTGAACCACCGCAATCTGCGGTTGCAAGGTACCGCTGCGTGCAGCACCCTCCACCCCAGATCCCCGAGAGAAAGGGGGAGGACTCCCGTGTAGAGAGCCCTACACTGAGGATCCCCACCGCCCGGTGGCAAATGGGCACGCCAAGGCGTGTCCGGACGGTGGATGAGGGAGAAGAGGTGGACGGTGTGCAGCAGCAGTCTATACAGGGCCCTCCATTTTACATCCTTAAAAGGGACAAAGTTAAAATTCCGGAGGCGGCTCAGGTTGTGGGGCACAGGCTCCCGTGGGAAGTACGCGACCCTGGGGCCAATGTGAAATTCCATCTGGGCTGGGGTGAGCGCGGACGGGATCCCACCGCACACCTGAGCGTCCTCCAACTGGTGCACTACGTCGGGTCCGAGCACCGCCGTTTTAAGGCGTCGGATGGCGGTGGCCACGTACCGGACGTCTACCGCTGCCCTGCTCGCTATGTCCTGCGGCAGCGTCCAGCCCAGGCCCCCGGCACCCAGCACATCCCCGACCCTGGTCACCCTTGCCACCACGACCCTCTCCTCCGACAGCCACTCGAACCCGCGAGTGCGGAGGTGCGGATTCCTGCGCAACGGCTCCCTGACGACAGCCGCTACTCCAGCCGGAGGGTAGGCGCGACGCGATTCGACCATGTTCCAGACAGTGATCAGGTCCTGGTAAAAGACAAGCAGCGTCTTGAGGGCGATCTCCAAACCGTCATGGTTGACAAACAGGAGCTGCATGTCATAATTGAGGTTACGCACCTGGCGGAAAAAATACGTTGCCAGGGCGCACCACCGAGGAGGAGGCTCGACGTAAAGGTATCGCTGCAAGGTCTGAAGGCGGAACGTCGCGACCTGGGTGCGGACGCACACCAGCAACTGACCGCCCTCCTCAATAGGGAGACTCAGAACCTGCGCAGCGACCCAGTGCATCTTTTTGTCCCAGAAGAAGTCGACCAACATTCTCAGGATGTCAGCGACTAAACCAGGAGGAGGGACCAAAGTGACCAGCCGGTACCACAGCATGGCAGGCACCAGCTGGTTTATGAGCAGCACTCGACTCCTGTAAGATAGCACTTGGAGCAGTCCTGTCCAGCGGCCTAGGCGAGCCGAGACTTTGGCCTCCAGCTCCTGCCAGTTGGCCGGCCAGGATTCCTCATTGGGGCTGAGGTAGACCCCCAGGTGGAGGAGATGGGTGGTACTCCAGCTGAACCCCCATAACTCGTCCAGCAGAGAGTCCACCCGCCACGGACTGACCAGTAGTCCGGAACACTTGGCCCAGTTGATCCTGGCGGAAGACGCCGCCGAGTACATGGCCTGGCACTCGCGCATCCTCCCCAGGACAGCCGGGTCGGTGAAAGTGAGGAGCACATCATCGGTGTAGGCCAAGAGGACCACCCCTGTGCCCGCACCGCGCAGAACCAGCCCCAACAACCTCCTTCACAAGAGGCACAGGAAAGGCTCCACGCACAGGGAATACAGCTGGCTAGACAGGAGGCAGCCTTGACGTACTCCTCTCCCAAAGCGAAGGGGCGCCGTCAGGGACCCGTTAACTTTAACCGGACACTCTGCGGCGGCGTACAAAAGTCGGATCTGGCGACGAACTGCGTCCCGAACCCAAAAGCCCGCAGAGTCCCGAGCAGGTACTCGTGATCGTCCCTGTCGAAAGCCTTCACCTGGTTGAGAGACAGGAAGGCGCTTGGCAGACCAGCCCGTCGACAGAAATGGATCAGGTCCCGGACCAGGTGGACGTTGTCGTGTATCCTCCGGCCTGGGACCGTGTAGGACTGGTCCGGGTGAATCAAGTGGGCCAGCACGGAAGCCAGGCGAGAAGACAACATCCTGGCGAAGATTTTGTAGTCTGTGCTGAGGAGGGAGATCGGACGCCAGTTCTTCAAAGAACGAAGGTCCCCCTTCTTTGGCAGCAGGACGATGACCGCCCTGCGCCAAGAAAGGGGCAGCTCTCTGGCATTTAGACACTCCCCCAGGACCTGTGCGTAGTTGCTCCCCAGGACGTCCCAGAACACCCTGAAGAACTCCACAGTCAGCCCGTCCAGCCCCGGGGACTTGCCCCTCGAGAGCCGGCCAAGGGCGCCGGTCAGCCCCTCTAAGGTGACAGGAGCATCGAGCCTTCCGGCGTCCTCCGGGCTGAGCTGCGGCAGGTCCTCCCACAGAACTCTGCGAGCATCCCCGCTGGACGGATCCGGAGAGAACAGAGCCGTGTAATAGTTTCGAACGTGGGCCCTGATGCCCTCCGGATCCGAGACGAGGGACCTGTCGTCGGCCAGCAGCACAAGGAGCTGCTGACGGGTGCCACGCCTTTTTTCCAGTGAGTAGAAGAAGGGGGAGCCGCGGTCCAGGTCCTGCAGGAGCTGGATCCGCGACCCCACGTACGCGCCCCGAGCCCCGACGAGCTGCAGGTCCCGGAGCGCGGCCTTCTTCTCTTCGTACACCCCGCGCAGGGCCGGGTCCGCGTCGGGCTGACCGAGGCGTGACTCCAGGTCGAGCATCTCCCTCTCCAACTCCTCGATCCTGGATTTCCGCCTCTTTGTCGACCCCCTCACGTACTCCTGACAGAAGACGCGGACGTGAGCCTTGCCCACGTCCCATCATAGCCTCAGGGAGGGGAAGCTTCCCTGCTTCCTTCTCCAGCCGGCCCAGAAACGACGAAACGAGTCCTGGAACCGCTCGTCCTCCAGCAGCAGGTTGTTAAAGTGCCAGTACGCGAAGCCGAGCCTGGCGCCGAACGGAAGGAGTTCCGCCCACACCAGGTGATGGTCCGTGCATGACACCTGCCGCGTGGAGGCCTTCGGAAAACAGGAGGCGTACGCCCGTGAAACGTACAGGCGGTCGATTTTTGACGCTCCGACCCCAGGCCTCACGAAGGTGAAGGCGATGGAGTCGGGATGGAAATTCCGCCAGACGTCCGCCAGGTCGAAGGACTTGACCAAGTCCTCCAACCTCCTCCCCGACGGCCAACCGGTGCGGGCACCGCCGTGGTCCTTGTCCTTGAAGACGCAGTTAAAATCTCCCCCGAGGACGATGTACTGGCTCTCGTCAATGGAGGCGAGGTGAGCGAACACTTTGCCAAAGAAGCTCGCTTGCCTCGGCCTGGCCAGGGGAAGGTAGACATTCACCAAGAATAAGAAACATTTAAAGGGATCTGAGCCAAATGCTGGCAGGTGGGACTAGTTAATCTTGGAACTTGGTCGGAGTGGCCTGGTTGGACCGAAGAATCTGTTTCTGTGCTGTATGACTCTATAGCTCTATGATCCCATCAATGCTTGCATGACTGCAGCATAACTTCCTTGCTTTTATAGAATGGTTATCCATTTTGGAAGAGGTAGAAATGGAGAGAAACCTCAGAATGCTACTGTGCAGGGGGATCTGGGTGTTCTCATGCATGAATCACAGAAAACGTGTATGCAGGTACAATGGGTAATAAGGTAGGCAAATGGAATCTTTGCAATTACTGCAAAAGAAATAGAGCATAAAAGAAGGGAAGTGTTGCTGCAATTGTATAAGGCATCAGTGAGACCTATTTGGAGTACTGTTCAGTTTAGTCCATTGAATTATGGAGGGATGTACTGCATTGGAGGCAGTTCCAAGTAGGTTCATTAGATTGATCCCAGAGATGAAAGCATTATCTTATGAAGAAAGATTGAGCAGGTCAGTGTGATAAGAAGAGTTTTGAAGAATGCGGGGAGATCTGGTTGAGGTATGCAAGATGCTAAAGGGGATTGACAAAGTAGATATAGACAGGATGTTTCTCCTTGTGGGGAAATTTAGAATAGGTTTAGGGTAAGGGACAGCAGATTTAACACAGAGATGAGGAGAAATTACTTCGCTCAAAGCTTCATGGAATTCACTCTCCCAGAGTGTGGTGGATGCTGGGACTTTGAGTAAATTAGGAATGAATCAAATGTTTATGGAGAGCAGGCAGGAAAGTGTAGTTGAGACTGAGGTGAGATTAGTCATTCCTAGTGGCTCAGTGGTTAGCACTACAGCTTCACAGTACCAGGGACCCAAATTCGATCCCAGTCTGGGGTGACTGTCAGTGTGGTGCTTGCACATTCTCCCTGTTCTGCAGGAGTTTCTTTTGAGTCCTCCAGTTTTCTCCCACAATTCAAAGATGTGTAGGTCAGGTGGATTGGCCATGTCCATAGTGTTAGGTGCATTATTCAGAGGGAAATAGGTCTGGGTGAGTTACTCTTCGGAGGGTTGGTGTGAACTTGTTGGGTCAAATGGCATGTTTCCTGACTGGAAGTAATCTAATCTAATTTAAATGCAGGATTGAAGGGCTGAATGGCATACTCCTTCTCTGAGTTCTTAGTTTCAATTCCTCTTGTCATAAGACAACATTCCATTAGCCTCTCGATTACGTACTGTACCTGGAAGCTAACTTTCTCTGACTCCTGCATAAGAACACAGAGA